>NC_140963.1:63195996-63198496 GCF_056783735.1 Eptatretus burgeri | reverse complement strand
GCTTTTCCCAGCGGTGGTTTTGGGACGTGTTGGACATTGAACATCTATAGAGTTATTGGCCTGATAGTGGTTACTTTTTGCTGCGGGCTATCGGCAGCAATGATGACCCCACGTCCCAATATACACTTTATAGAGGCTTTTTGTGGCCTTAAAACAGATGTCAAGGCCAATGTGTGGACCCTTAAAACCTTTCCCAGATTCTGAAGTACATGCACCCAAAATTTGGGGCCTTTTGGTGCTACGGTTCAGCCATGAAAGAATAACATACAAACGCACAAACACACAAACACTTGAAAATATTTATATAGATTTTCAAATTCATTAATTGGTCTAAAATGGCTAATGCTTCATTAAAACAATTGTTATATCCTGCTTCCGTACTGCCTAAAAGTAATAACAGTCTATTCATTTGTGATATTCTACCTGTTTTGGCTTTCTTAATAACATGGTAATATTGTTGCGGGGCTGGGTATCGGCTGCAAGCACGACCGCTAAATGGAGCAGTGGAGTCGGCTCCACCGAACACCCGGAATTTATAGGTCGTCACCCCGGATAACTCCGGAGCCGATGGGTCCTTTATCGGACCGAAGTTCGCCAATAGGTCGACCACGTGGGGTAGGGTCGATTGCCAATTTCAATTTACCAAAATACCCACGTCGTCCAAACTACCGGGGAAATTCACCCTCGACGGCGCTCGTACGGAACGAGCTGCCAGCGTGCTCGAACCGTGTGCAACCCGAGCGGACGGTCACCGAACTTCCGTCGGTCCAAATGTCCCTTTACAGCGGCAACAGCCTGGCTAATTCTCCAACACGCACCGTGTTAAACCAATCAAAGAAACACAAAAATGAACCGATACATTTAACACATGGGTTTATTTATAATGGGGCGGGGAGGGGGTGGCACGCAAGAAGCAGAGTTATCCGAATAATAGAGAACCACGTATGTACAGCCAAGAGCACTTATACAATTACTACTTATTAGACTGCCGCCACGCACGCACGCACGCACGCACACACGCGCGCGCGCGCACACACACACACACACACACACACACACACACACACACACACACACACACACACACACACACACACACACACACACACACGAAACGGTGGCCACAGCCTTTATTGAGGCCTCCAGCTAGGAGGGGAAGGCGAGCTAAAGACCAGAGCCTGCCTCGGACCTGTCCACCTCGTGTGGTCTTCTAGCTGATTCGAACTGGGCACCAGCGAGAGGTGAGCCAAATCCAGACACCGGCAAGCCGTGATCAGCCTCCTCAGCTTCGCTCGGCGCTCGTCCTGGCAACCAAGCCTTTCCTCTGTATCCTTCAGAGAGACGGCGCGCACCCCTGGCGGTTCTGTTGGCGGCAGGATGTCTGAATCTCGAGCTCTCTGACAGAGACACAGCGCGCAACCCCTGCGATTCTTCCCGGCAGGATCTCCCAAGCTCCCATGGAGGTCCGAATCGTGCAGCACCCTTATTCACCCTCTCTCCGGGGGGGGGGGACGCCTCCGCCCTGCCCGCTCTCCCTTACTGGACGGTTTTGGCGCACAGAATTGCTCGTCGCCCAGTCATTGGCCAAAACGAGCGGCAAGTCCGTTGATTGGCCCGGGGGCGTGGTGACGTCACGCGGACCCCTTTCTCCCCGTCGCGGGATCTGATTGGCTGAGCGGCGGTCACCCCACCTGTAGCACGCTGATTGGTCGAGGGCCGCCGCGAGGCTCCTCCTTGAACTTCGCCCACCAAACAGGCGGAGGAACATTATTCTGCGTGGGTTCCGCCCACCAGACAGCCAGAGGAACTTTATTCTGCATGGGCTCCACCCACGTACGTGCCTACACGCACGTAGGCAATGGCGTCGGCCAGAGCGAGGTGAAGGTGATGCTGGCATTGTCGTAGTCATGAGGGGTGTAAAAATGAAAGAAACCCTGACTATCAAAGTAACTCACAGCGTAACTACATTTATTCACCCATTAAACGAGGGACGGGGACCCTAACCAGACACATACCGATATAACTGTTCTATAGGACCTGCATGTTGAGTGCTCACGGCTTCCAGATTCGCAACAATATCACAAGCAGTTTGGGTTGTGATTGCTTTGATGTGGTCCAGAACCATTGGTGAGTCGTTGGAGTTGATGACAATCCTTATCAACATTTTTCCATCACAGAAGCAGTTCACCTTGGAGACCTGCTGTGGATATGGATACGGTCCAAAGCTAGATGCAGACCCTACCACCTGAATATGTGTCAGCCTTAGGCAATGGAGAAATGTAAATCATTTTTTGTAACCCTTTTTACAGAGCAAAAAATGAGCAAATTTTCCTTTTCCCATTGACTTCAATCAATGTTAATTGTTGAGGGGCCAGAACCAACATTTTCATACTACTATCATCTGATGGTTGTCCGTGAAGAGCAGTCATCTCTGATCCACAGCATTAATGCTGGTGATCCAAAGGGTTGGTGTGAGGATCCACTCTGTTGCTTTTATTTA
>NC_140963.1:63183496-63185996 GCF_056783735.1 Eptatretus burgeri | reverse complement strand
ACAAGTGCTGAAAAGTGTGGGGGCCAGTACACACCCATGACGAACTCCAGTAACAACTGGAAATAAGTCAGAGATGGTACCACCACACTTCACAGCAATCTCAGTACCAGAGTAGAGTTCAGACATCAGATCGATCAGTTTTGGTGGCACCCCACGAAGACCAAGAATCCTCCAGAGGACAACCCGATTCATTGTATCGAATGCTTTACAGAGATCAACATAGGCTGCAAGCAGCCCCTGCCGAAACTCTCGTCTGCGTTCGGTGAGGACACGAAGAGCAAGGATACGGTCAATCGTTGACCTCTTTGGTGTAAAGCCTGACTGCTCTGGATGCTGGTGCTCAAGCAGATGGTGGCGAACCCTATCAAGAATTATCCGAGCAAAGACCTTGCCCGGCACTGAGAGCAGCGTCACCCCTCGGTAGTTTTTGCAGTCTTGGCGATCACCCTTCCCTTTCCAGAGAGGAACAACAAGGCCCCTCTTCCAATCAGTTGGGATGATGCATGTGTTCCAGGCAGAGCACAAAACTGCATGCAACGACACGAGTGCAGCATTTCCACCAGCCTTGAGAAGTTCAGCATGGATGCCACAGATCCCTGAAGCTTTGCCCCGTTTCAACTGGTTCACCGCAGCCCGTGTTTCCACAAGCGAAGGTGGACCACAGTTGATTCGAGGGTCAGCAACAGGGATTGTAACACCCTTGACGTCCAACTCGACAGCTGGGGGATCAGCCTGGTACAACCGCTCAAAGTAACTGGCCCAGCAGGCCTTCACTTCAGACTCCTCTGTCATGAGCCTACCACTCTCTGCTCTAACTGCAGTGCTCCGAGGGATGGGCTTAGATGAATGTAATGCGCGAATTCCCCTGTAAGCGGGACGAGAATCACCTGTCCACAGGTGATGCTCTACCCCCTTACAGATTCCTCGCACATAGGCCTTCTTGTCCATCCTCAGTGCACGTACAGTTTTACGCCTCAGCTCCCTGAACAGCTCAGCTCTGCCATTCAGCCTGGCCCTGCGACTCTGGTATCCAGTGTCCCTTGAGAGACAAAATTCTTCTTTGCCCTGGGGTGAGTTCCAAGACATCCACCGGCAACATCAAGGATGGTGGTCTTGAAGGCACTCCACAACTCTTCAGGACCCCCCAAATCACTCAGACCCCCCAAGTGTCCACTCAGCCTGTTCACAAACTCCTCAGCTACTCTCTCATTCCTGAGCTTGCCAACATCCAGCCTAGGCTGGAATGGTACCATTCTCCAGGATTTAAGGTGCAGCTTTAGAGTTGCTACAACAAGCTGGTGGTCAGTATTGAGGAACTGAGCACTCCGGTAGACCCTGCAGTTCTGGATCATCCTCCAACGACCATCAATGAGGACATGGTCAATCTCCTTTGCCACACCGCCAGCGTTGGAATACCAAGTCCAGCCATGAGCTTGTGGGCGCTGAAACCATGAACCAGCCATCCTAAATCCATGACTTCTTGCAAATTCAAGGAACTTATTGCTATTCTGGTTCATAGTTCCTGACCCATGGGGACCAACACACACCTCATAACCATCCCTATCAGTTCCAGTCGATGCATTGAAATCCCCCAAGACGAGAAATGTATCTCGTCTGGGGCACTGATCAACCACAGACTCGAGCGTGGCGTAGAATGCATCCTTCATGGTGAGGTCACTCGCCTCAGTCGGAGCATAAACAGAGACCAGGGAAATGACACCTAAGGAGTGACGAATCCTTAATCTCATAATACGCTCGTTGACCGGTGTTACCTCAATTATCATTGGGGTCAGCTTATTGGACACAGCTACAGCAACTCCTTGGGTATGGTAACCATCAGAGCGACCAGACCAATAGTAGATGTAACCACCCACCATTATCTCGCCGCAATCCGGTCTCCGAACCTCAGAGAGCTGCAATCCCGATGTCCAAACGCTTGAGCTCAGCTGATAACAGAGACAGGTGATCATCCTCTCTTAGGGATAGGACATTCCAGGCACCCACCCAAAGGGACTGCCTCAGGTTAACCCAAGGAGACCGCCGTCTGGTGGACGACACCTCAGCACCACTCCGACACACTCTCCCGCAATCTGACCCAGGGATGTTACCCCGTGGTTTCCCTCCTATCATCAAAGATTGGGGATCCCGAAGGCTTTGCCCCAATCCCGACATCCGGTGAGCTGCCCTGCGAAGGAAAGTTGCACAGGAGGTACTCCCACGGAGTGCGTTTTCAGATTTTTTTGCGTTTTTGTGTTTTGCGGAATGAATGGTTTTACGGTGGCCGGAGTGCAAATCCTGCCACCACCTCCTCATAAAAAAGTAACCCAACTGCAGGAGGACGTCCGCAGACACAGTTGGGCACTAGATATGGTATGTTCACAGACTAAATCAGTATGTTCACAGACAAAGCTCGCAATCATGTATCGGGGAAGGTCAACTGGCACAATGTGAGGATCTGGGGCTCTGAAAACCCCCACGTGGTCATTGAACACATACCCGA
>NC_140963.1:63160996-63178496 GCF_056783735.1 Eptatretus burgeri | reverse complement strand
AGATGTTCCCTTTTGAACTATACCAAAACAGTGCTGATTTATGATCGGGCTTCTCCGAGCTCAAGAATTCTTGTTACGAGAGACAGAGACAGAGACAGAGACAGAGACAGAGACAGAGACAGAGACAGAGACAGAGACAGAGACAGAGACAGAGACAGAGAGAGAGAGAGAGAGAGAGAGAGAGAGAGAGAGAGAGAGAGAGAGAGAGAGAGAGAGAGAGAGAGAGAGAGAGAGAGAGAGAGAGAGAGAGAGAGAACTTGCTTTGACTACCAACAGTCAAAAACTGTAGCTTACTGAGAGCATTTTAAATGCTTTGGCTTCCTCAATTAAGTGCTACATTCAATTAAGAAAAGGTAATCCTACTAAAAATGGCTGCTCTCATCTTGGGAGCTGTTCAACATCTCCACACTATCGTCATCACTCTCCAATGCCTGCTCTATATCATCAAATGCATCCATATCTGAATCCTCATCAGAGTCAGTGTCATCAGGTGTGACTTCAGCAATGTCAGCCAGTTGCTGTGGGAGGACATCTCCTTCATACCACAGAGGATCAAGGTTATCATCCTTTTCCTCCCAACTTTGTCCCTAACTGGCCTTCGGAATCTGTGGTTGTGGAATATGCGCGGTCTTCCAAATCCGTACTTGGTAGTTTACTCTCCGAATGTGCTGGGTAAGAGCTCACTTACAAGGTGGTAAGTTAGCCATATCCACATTCCAGTCATTAACCATCCCATAACAGAGTACAAAACTGTACAAGAATGCTTGCGTGCTGCTGAAGAGGCCACCAGAGAAGTTGGACAGCCTTATGTCATTACTACATTTGACTTGGAAGCTTGCATGAAGGCCTACCCATTAGTGTGGAACTCATCAGACAAGTATGAGAGCCACATAATTCTAATTGGCACATTCCACCTCGTATGCACTTATATGAAGATGATTGCCAAAAAGATGGCTGGGTCTGGGTTAGCAGATGGTCTCCTAGAAGCAGGACTAATCAGTGGAGGATCTTTGGGTGGTGTGATATCCGGGAAGCATGACGACAGAGCCCTACATTGTCACAAGATTATGTTGGAATGTCTTGAAAGATTGCTCATTGAGTGGTACCTCAAAGATAAAAGCACTGATGATCTGTTCTCGGCTTTCTCTGATGAATCATCAGATAAGCAACGTGCCCCAGTAGATTCCCACAGCCAAGATACTTTGAATGCTGTCTTGATGGACAATTCCATTGTCCAATTCATAGAGCAGTATGCAGAATTCAAAAAAGGAGTCACAAATGGACGTTTGAGGAAGACTGCCCAGCTGTGGTTGTCATACATGGACCATGTTAGTTTATTTCTATCACACCTTGAAGCCATAAAGACAAACAACTTTCTTTTGTATGCTGCATCCATCATTCGCATGACGTCTCTCTTCTTCAGTTTCAGTGGACAGAACTATGCAAGGTATCTGACATATTTCTCTGTGTTCATAGCTAATATAGACAACTCACACCCAGGGGCAGTATCACTGATCAAGAGAGGAGCTATCAGTGTCGCATGCTCCTCTATCCCTGGCAATCGTTGTGCAGTGGATAAAACCATGGAGGAGACCTTCATGAGGCACGCAAAATTATATAGTGGTGCTGGAACCAGTGCAGCAGGTGCATCTGGACTACTCACCAACTACCAGGCCTCCCAGAGATGGGTTAGGACAACACATGCAAGGTCTCTTTATGTTGATGCTGCACTTGGAATGGCCCACATGTTGGACAGTGGAGAGGGAACAAAGCATCGTGATACACGTCCGACAGAGGTCACTAAAGGAGAGAAGTTGGTGAAAAGGGCCAAAGATGCCATAGGAAGTTTTCTTCATCCTTTCAATATAGACAAAAATGATACATTGTTGGTACTCTCATCAGGAAGTGCTGCATCTGATGCTGTTTCAGACGATGTTCTAAACTCTAAAGGCTGAAGCTGTTGGTGAAAAAGCACGGGATGAATTTATTGAAGCTCGACTGAAGAATAGTAAAGATTTCTTTGAGCCTGTGAAGAGACTGAACCTCAAAACTCTGAGTGACATGAACAAGGTATCTAAGATGAAGACAACCAAGAATAAGGTCATACAGTACAAGCAACAGAGTAATGTAGCCTTTCACCCCTTTGTAAAGTCACAAAACCAGGGCTTACAAGTCGATATGAAAGAACTGTTGACATATCCATTAACTCCGGTACCATACAGCATCGCGACAGCTGATGGATATCTTGCTAAGACTGACAAAGCAAAGGCATTTCAAAACCTGATCAAGGATTATAATGATACTGATGTACCACCAACCAATGAAACATTGACTCTGTATGATAGCAATGCTTGCTTCTATTACCTGAAAGAAATACCAAGTCATTTTAGTCAGATCTCTTACAAAGTGTTTGACATCATTGGAAAAACAGGAGATGTGGTATTTAGCACTGATCAATATTTGCCTGATTCAGTAACGTCGATGGAGAGGCGACGTCGGGGCTGTGGAGAAAAGTTTTTACTTACAGGTGAAGCCACGAAGAGACCACCTGATTGGAAATTGTTCCTGTCAAATGATGAGAACAAGATACAGCTCATCAAACTTCTGCTTAGGCTCTGGAGTGGTGATAACTATGCATCAAGGTTGCATGGAAGGCGAGTGATCTTTATATGCGAGGGCATCGTATATTTGCTCACATCTGATGATGACCAAACAACAATTAGTGAGGAGCTACCACTGCTGAAATCAACACAGGAAGAAACTGACTCTCGTATGATAATGTATGTTCAGTATGCTAGACTCAAACTATCAATTTGTCCAGGTGAAAAGTCCAGACTCAGATGTATTTTTCATCCTATTACACTATGCTGCCTCTGGTCATGGTACAACTGTCCTGTTTGACACAGGCAAAGGCAACAAGTAGAGGATGGTAAATGTCAGTGAACTAGCTACAGACTTTGGACAGGAAAAGTGCACAGCTCTCATGGCACTCCATGCTTATAGTGGCTGTGACACCACTAGTGCCTTCCGAGGAATTGGCAAACTTAAACCTGTGAAAACTCTTCTGCGCTTTCCAAAATATATCTCTACTCTGGAGAAACTGGGCGATGCTTGGGATATTCCTGATGAGCTCATTGATGAGTTGGACACCTTCACGTGTGCCATGTACGGTAGAGCGTCAAAGGTGTCAAAAGTTGACGATCTGTGACTCATTCGTATAAACGAGCTCTGTGCCAGGCAAAGTCGTCTTGTGCCTTCAGGGAATGTGGATATTGCTTACTCACCACCTTGTAAGCAAGCTCTTACCCAGCACATTCGGAGAGTAAACCACCAAGTACGGATTTGGAAGACCGTGCATATCCACAACCACAGATTCCGAAGGCCAGTCAGGGACATGGTTGGAGGGAAAAGGATGGTAACCTTGATCCTCTATGGTATGAAGGAGATGTCCTCCCATGGCAACTGGCTGACATTGCTGAAGTCACACCTGACGACAATGACTCTGATGAGGATTCAGATATGGATGCATTTGATGATAGAGAGCAGGCATTGGAGAGTGATGACGACAGCGATAATCAATATTATGCGTAATCCATGCACAATGACATTTTGTGGACATGACATAATAAGTTTTAATTGTTTTTCTTAAATAAACTTATAATTTATATTATTTATGTGAAGTGAGGAATATTTTCTCATTCTTACGTCTTACTGATGACTGCATGTTGGGTGTTGCAACAGTGATGTACTTATGTTTAAGACGTAATACCTGGTACATCTTTAGTTGGTGTGGGACAATTTTGGTATCAAAAGAAAGGTATTAAAATTTGCGATATCATTGAAATATTTATTTGTTTGTGTCTGGTAAAATGAGCATGAATATACGTTATTATTTCAGATATCTGAGTTGAATCTGAGTTGTCAAAAGGAAAGGTGAGGTAGCCCTCTTCATCACTTCTTGGGACAAACATAACGCTATTAAATTTGACAGATGACTCCATTTTGAAAATCTGCATGTGATAATCTTTCATTTGATATATAATTTGTTAATATTAATGCTTATTGGGCAACTGTAGAGATCTTATGAGTTCGGGGATTTTTTACGTGTGAAACTGAGGAAAAGTTGACATTTTGAGGGTATCGTCAGATATGGTTGGAAAATGGATAGTGAGTCTCAGTTTATTCACTGTTACCAGTTGAATTCATGCTCAGGGGACCCTAAGGCTTCAGAAAAATATGGGGTCGAAGGGTTGTGGGGTGGGGGGGGGGAGTGCACGTGGACCATATGTATGTATGTATGTATGTATGTATGTATGTATGTATGTATGTATGTATGTATGTATGTATATATATATATATATATATATATATATATAAAAACATACATATACCGGGCATTGTGGCGTGCGCATGTAATCCGGCTACTCGGAGGCTTGGGTTTGAGGATCGCTTGAGGACGGGAGCTATGCGCTGGGCCACGCTATGAAAGGGTGAAGGGCAGCCCGGAATCATGGCGAAATCCAATCCTTATCCCTTTGTCGTAAGAGGCGATCAGGGTTGCGTCAGGAAGGGCATCCGGCATAAAACCTATGCTAAATCAGGATGCGGATCATAGCGGATGATCCACTGTGGCGACCCCTAACGGGAGTAGCCGAAAGACGAACAACAACATCTATATGTATGTTGTTATGGTTGTGGAAATTCACAGGACATCATATAGGTCCTTAGATCAGTTATGTCGATAAGTCTGTGTTCAGATATATTTCCCCACCGATGTTTAAAGGGATTTATTCGTGTAACCGGGCTGTGAATCTTCAGTTAGCCGTTTTTCTTTTACTATCTTTATTTTGGACTAACCGCTTCACAACAACCACCTCCACCACCAACATCGCTCTCATCAACCATCTCCACAACGACCACCACGACATCCCCTCACAACCTACGCAACAACGAACAGCAATGCCTCACCGTCATTTCACCCACGTCTGCTCTCCTTCATTGGCACCAGGGACATTGATTTCACCCACGTCCGCTCTCTCCGAGCTTCGCATCAAAATCGGATCAAAAGATCGAAAGGGGCGGAGCTAGCGGGGGGTCAGAGGTGAGGGATCGGAGATCAAACCTCGCCTCATGGATCCAATACAAGGGCGCGCAGAGACGCCAAGAGTTGAGTTGTGCGAGGCCGCGTTGGGAGCTGGATCGGCTTGGAGCCTGGAGTCTGCAGACGGACGGGAGCTGGAGAGAGCGGAGCCTGGAGCGCAGTCTGCCATGCCGTGCCGAGCTGTGGGTCGCTGGGAAGAGGCTGGAGAGGAGCCGCCAACCAGCGGCATAACGGTCCGAGGTGATCGGGCCACGGAACAGTCCAAACGACGCGGAGTAACGATCGGGCTCATAAGAGAGCATCAACTCTAAAAGAGCAAAGGCCCGTTCATTCCTCTGAGGCGTTGTCGACTAGGCCCGATCGATCAGGCCGCTCGACGAAGCCTGGGCCGTGCCACGGTCACGCCAGCTGCCGTGTGGACGGGACGCCAAGGAGCACCCAGCGAGTCGCCACGAAGGCGGCAGGTAACCAGCGCGGCCTCTCGGAGCTCTTTCGGTCTCCCAAGCTCTGAGAAACATTAAAGGCTTACGAGCCCGGGCCTTTTCTTTCTGGGGTTTTGAATGAACGTTGTGGCGCCATGTCTTTAAGTAGAACTGTTAAGTGCATGTAAATAAATAATATTAGACAGTTGTAGTTCTTCTTGCTCGTGTTTTGTCCCTTACCCCATTGCATTAATTGCATTGCATGCTTGTATACGTGCATTGGTTGCATACATGGCTGCATGACTGCTTACGTGTGTGTAATAAATGTCCTTGTGTGAATGTTAACCCGTTCATTGCGTCCTTTTCCTTCAAATTGAACTTCCGTATTGCATTCGGAATATAGCTGGCTTTTTAATAGCCGATAAAGTGATCGGGTCGAACGGGGCTGCGCAATAAATACACCGCTCGGTATCCGCAGAACGGAGCGAGCTGCGTACGTGGCTCGTTTTCAAGCAGCTCCCGTTGAGGTACAACCTCTCGGTCGCCTTCCCGCACGAATAATTCGGTAAATCGACAGTTCGGCGATCGGACCCTGTAGCGTGCGGGTAGAGTACTGACAAGGCTGTGGTGTGCTTAAAAACACACCCGAAGCTGGATTCTGGCGTTTGATCCGGAAGGCTGTGACTGGATTGCTCGTCCGGTGGGCGCGCGGCCGCTATTAGCGAGAAACGGTCGCCCGCACGCCGAGCGGGTGGTAACGACAACACTGTTGTCCGGGAGTGGGATTCAAATCCATCCCGCCTCCAAAACAAATTAACGGGAATCGGATCAAGGGTGTGTAGAGCGATCCTCGGTTCCCATCAAATTCCGCGCGTGGAAATTTTTTATACCGATACACAAAATGGCAGTTCAAGGCGAACAGGCACAGGGTGGTTTAGAAATAGGTTTAGAAAGGGTAGAATCCATAGTCCAGGACGCCATCGCCATATGGTTTGAACCCGTACCAGAAGGTTGGGAAATACGGCAATGCAATGTATCTGGTTCTCCTTTTTATTACAACCCCACCACTAATTGAAGTCAGTGGGAGCAGCCTGTGCAGGAACTTTTCCGGCAAACAATCTCGGAGTCGCAAGATGGCGATGCGGCCACACCTCAGTGCGGCACGAGGCATGAGCGGGTTCCTATTAATAGCGCAATGAGCCGCATGTCACGGCGGGGGAAGCGCTCCTGCCCACTGGTTCAAACCATGGGGGCATGGCAGGCGAGGCAGGGCGACGACGCGTACTTTGACGAACTTCAGACACAATTGTCGGATGCTTTGGAGCAGTGGAGGTGTGGTGATAACTGTGTAGAGGAATTACAAATTGAATTGGACGAGGAACAGGAACGAATTCGGGGGTTGGAAAAGGACTTAGCCAACGCAAACTGGGTTCTTGAGGATTATGTGCACACAGAAGCACAACGACTGGGTGGAGAATTGGAGGGCTTCTTAAAGACAAAACTAACAGGACCGTGAGAGCCGGAATTCTTACTGGTTGGTCGGTGATCAAATAATTATTTCATGCAATAAAATGCAAATTAATTATTTAAAAATTATACAATGTGATTTTCAGGATTTTTGTTTTAGAATCCGTCTTTCACAGTTGACGTGTACCTATGATAAAAATTACAGACCTCTACGTGCTTTGTAAGTGGGAAAACCTGCAAAATCGGCAGTGTATCAAATACTTGTTCTCCCCACTGTACACACATATATATATATATATATATATATATATATATATATATATATATATATATATATATATATATATATATATATATATATATATATATATATATATTGTTATGGTTGACAAAATTCACAAACCACCATTCAGGTCCCTTAGGTGAGATATCTCTGTAAGTATATGTGTAGTTAGGCCCAAACCCGTTGTTTCGAGGGAATAAATGTCATTCAGTCAGGCTGCGACTCTTCAGGATAGCCGTTTTTCTTTTACTATCTTTATTTTGGACCAGCCGCCATTACTACCACCACCAACCACGTCTCAACAGCCATCACAACAACAACCACCAACCACAACGCCGCTTCACAACAACAACCACCAACCACAACGCCGCTTCACAACAACCACCAACCACAACGCCGCTTCCCAACAACAGCCACGACCTTTACCGTCACAACTCGCCACCATCGCATCACCGTCATTCCCACGCCACTTGTGGGCGCCGATGCTGGACTCGTGCGGGGCGCGCACCGAGCAGCGTGTTCAGAGACATCACAGACCTTCCGAAGAAAAAACGGATCAAAAACGACTCACGCCCACTTCTGTTCCGTCCTATCGGAGAGCGTGGGGCGATTTGGCCCCGCCTCCAGGGCGTCGGAGAGAGGTCGCTATATGCAAATTCATGGATCAAAAAGCATTCACGCCCACTTTTCCTCGGTCCAATGGGGAGCCAGTTAGAGAGGTGAAGGGTCGGAGGCAGAGGGTCAAAGGTGAAGGAGCGAAGCCACGGGGGATATAAACGGCTGCGTTCGTCAGTCAAGGCAGTTCAGTTGGCAGTTGTGAGTTCGGAGGGGAGAAGTCAAGAGTGAAGAGTTGGGACGAGCCAAGAGAGGAGACGGAGAGGGTGATTAGACGGAGCTGTGGAGAGGTGGCGGCGGCGAAGGCGGACGAGGGGGTGCTCGCGTCGGTGCCGGGAGCTGCAGAAGGAGAGGCCAGCAACGCGACCGAGGTCAAGGAGGAGACGCTCGTCGCGGGACCCGAGACAGGGTGATATCCGCCATCCCCCGAGCATCAACAACCCCCCTCCTGTTTCCCTCCGCGCTGAGATAGTGCGACAAGGGGGCCCCTTTCCCACCCCCTACCAGACACTGTCCGCGAGGCCCGCGAAGTTGAGGCGCCACCGCCGCTCTGCGTCTCATCATCAGACGGGTAGGCCCGACACGGTCTCGGCCCCAGGCCCGTCTACCCCCCTCATCCTTGAGGGTGGTTCTTTTCTTTTGCTTTGGGAATATGTGTTGTCGGCGCCGTCTGTGAAGTAAAATTGTATAAGTGTTGCCGTGTGCTCGGTAGTCGGATAGCTCTGCATTGTGTTTCTCTTTTATATTTGCTTTTTGTGTAATATTGTGTTTCTTCTTCTTTTACATTTGCTTTTGGTGTAATTGTATATGTGTGCTTTCCGTTCATCGCGAAATAAATGTGCTTCATGTTGAACTGTTTTCCCGTTTCGCTTCGTCTTTTCTTTCATTGAATCTCCATCTTACTTCACGTAAAGGGTTGGTAGTGGGCTGAATACGCCCGATAATTAATCGAACCGTCGAGGCCGATGATAACACCGCTCGGTTATCCCGATAGTACCGAACGGGTCGCTTAAAGTGGCCCGTGTCCGAAGTCGACCTGCGGCGAGGTGCGATCGCCCGGTCTACCCTCCGTGTGGGTACTTAGGTAGGTCGAATTTGGCGAGCAACCCTATCCCACGCGGGGGGCCGATTGGCACGATCGTGGTGAGGCCGAAAGGTCCACCCGTGACTGGTTCCCGGCGTTAGTCCGAGAGGGTCACGACTGGATTGTCCGTCCGGTGGGCGACGTGCCGCGATTCGAGTTACGTGGCCGTTCGCACGCCGGCGGGCGCGAATCGGCAACACTGGTGTCAGGTCGTGCGATATAAACTCATCGCCCTCCTCGCGGCACTGGTATCGGAGAACGGGAAAACTGGCTCTCCTGTCTCCAGCTAAATTCACGGGAATCGGTCCAGGGGTGAGAGGAGCGACCCCCGATTCCCTCCAAATTACGAGCGAGCTAAATTAACCCTTTACGAGAAGCAAGATGGCGTCTCAAGGCGAGCGGGAGCCGGGGGTATTAGAAATGGATGTAGAATGTGTAGAATCCATGGCTCAGGACGAAATCCCCGTGCAGGAAATGTTGGTTGTACAGGAAAACGAACTCGCCCAACTGAACCCAGAGCCCGAAATGGGTGCGGCAGCGGCCGCGGTGTATGACACCTCCCCTTCCCCTCTCCACCAAAACCCTTCCCCAACCCCTGCCGAAACGGCTCACCCAAGCGCACCCGACATGGCCCAGCTATTCACCATGCTGGCACAAATGAAAGCGGAAATGACAGCGAGGATGGATGCGAATACACAAAGGATGGATGCGTATACACAAAAGATGGAAACGAATGCGCATGAAATTATAAACAAAATGAAAGGCATGAACGAAAAAATGGATGCATACACAAATGAAATGAAAAACGAAATGAACGGAATGGAAACAAACATGAAGGAAGAAACTAAAAAGCTGCGGGGTGAGACGCAGAACATGGGCCGATGCCTGCAGGCGGGCATGAAGGCCGTTAGCAGGGAGCTAAAAATGGCGACTCCACGTGTAGGAGCGAACGAGCTGGGAGGGGGTGCAACGGTGACCGAAAGGGAAAAATTAAATGGGGAGACCAAAACGTGCGAGACGAGACACGAGGTGACGACAAAGGAAATAAAAATAGTAGAGACAAGGGAGGTAAAGGGTGAAGAGGTGACTAAGTTGGCAGAGACACGGGAGATGGGAACGATAGAGGGAAGACTACACGATGAAGACGGGGTAAGTGACGCACACACACACACGGAGGTAGTGGAGGATAATGGGGGTGAGCTCGCGGACTGGGTGGAGGCCCGGTGCGAGCAGCTGGATGGCCTCCTCCAGGAACGAGGGGAGGGAGTATGCCCCCTTGAGGCGAGTCACGTCCAGGTGAGTTCGGTCGTGCTTTGCGAGGTCGAGGGGAGGAGTGCTGTGCACAGGTGCACGGAGAGCTTGGGGGGTATAGAGGCCCCGGAGACCCTTGTGGGGACACGAATCCCCAGTGTGGTTGTCCCCGCGTGTGTGAGTGAGGGACGGTGTATGAGTGAGACACCGCGGGTGAGTGCCCCCGCGTGTGTGAGTGAGGCACGGTGTGTGGATGAGGAACCGCGGGTGAGTGCCCCCGCATGTGTGAGTGGTGTGGTTCATGTGAGGGAAATGGCGCGAGTGAGTGGAAGGCCACGAGTGAATGGAGCACCACGTGTGAGTGGTATGGTTTATGCAAGGGAGACCGTGTGTGTGAGAGAGCGGTATGTGAGGGAGATGTCGGTTGGCATGCGGGAGCACGCAGCCGCGTCTCCCGGTGTGAATGTAATGGTGTGGAGTGTGAGCGTCGTAACACGCAGGTGTGCGTGGGTCGAATGGCGACGACGGCGACATGTGAGGAAAGAAAGCCGAGTAGCGGCTGTAGTTGTTTCGGGGACCGTGCCGGGTTCACCCAGCAGTGAGCACGAGGTCCGTGCTGTGCAACGCACGAGGCCCCCACGTGCTCGCTTGCGAGAGTGAAGTCCCGGTCCGGAAACGCACGCGGTGGATTTGCCGATCCCGCGGACGGACAAAGTTTAGGCAGGTAAACGGATTTGGACTGGACGGGTTCTCCACGCGATCGTGTGTGTTAAGCTCCAACGGGCAAAGCACATGTGTTCGCGTGGGGAACCCCTCGAGACGTGGGGCTTGTGTTTTTTTTTATGCGCACGGTGACGTCATGGCTGCACGTGGGGTTGGAATCCGGCAGGAGGGGAATCCCTGCCGGATGGTACCGTCCAAGAAGGGACGAGGTACACGTAGCTGCATGACGTCACGGGCAGGTGTAAAGTGCGCGAGCTGTGAGTTGCCGCGCTGGTGATGCGCATGGGGAAAAAAAAAGAAAAAAAAAAGCAAGCCTCACTTTAGGGTGCACAGGATTCCTGGGCAAGGGGTGAAAGACCCCCTTACAGGGCACAGGATGGAAACTAGTTAGGGGGAAGGGTTAGCTTAGTTAGACCGACTCCATGGGGCAGGGGTAAGTCCTCATGGGGCCCGTGGAATGGATTAGTTAGAGGGATTGTAGCCAGATTTAGGATGGGAAAATGGGAATAGATTTAGAAGACAGTGACAGACTTGTGAGTGTGTAGTGGGGACGTAGCTTAGCTACGTAGTGTTAAAAGGAACGTGCTGTATTGTAAGGGACGACGTGGGAGCACGAGTTAGTTAGGGGATGCAGATAGAAGGATGGCAGAGTTCAGCGGTGTGTGTGTTGAAGAGTTGTGAGGTGAGTACATGATGAGTGAGTGAGGCCAGCGGGTCTGTGTGAATGGAGCGAATGGGGAATGCATGGTGCGATGAGTGATTGGGGGGAGGAGTGACTCCCGCCCAAGGGACCCCGGGGTCAGTGTAGAGTGAGTTCGCTGGGTTCGTCAAATTAACAAAAATGGAGGTCGTTTTGTTGTTGGTGTGAATGTAGGCTCGAAACCCATTTGGAGGGGTGCAGGAGCCCTGTTGACGGGCTGGGAGCGTGGCTGCGAAAAGTGAGTATCGCTGAGTGGGTACCCCGGGCACCAGGCTAGTCGGCCGTAGTAGGCCAAGGGCCCATGGGGGGCCGGGATAGCGTAGTGGGCACGGGTGCGCCTGCTTGGTGCGGGGGCCCGGGGCGCCATTAGCCGTGTGGGCAGTGTTGTGGGCATGGGTGACCCTCGGAAAGGGGCCTGGGAAGCCAGCCTGCCACGTGTGCGTTTCAGGGGAGGTGCCATGGGGGGCACTCCCCGGTGTTAGGGAGCTGGTAGGCTCGGAGGCAGTGTAGTGCCCGGGGGTGCCATAGCGGGAGAATCGGCAGAGGGTAGTGCCTGCCAAAGGGAGCCACGTGTCCCAGCCATGAGACCGTGTGAGGGCACGGAGAGAAAATTGGGGGGCGAGGCCCGAAATTGTGAGGACACCAACACAGGCGACGGGAATCTGGGTTGTTAGAACCAATAGTTTAAGCGAGAGGCGCTTGTTGAAAGCCCCGGGGTAGTTTAACAGTTAAATGGTTAGGGTAGATTAGGAGATGTACCCCTCCGCACCATCCATCCCCTCGCTGTCGTTGTGGGCCGCTGGACCCACTTTGTGTTATAGATCGCTGAAGTCTGGGGAGGCCATTCTGAGGCTTCGTTGGGCCTCGACACAGGACGCTAGCTCTCCCTTGTTCCCCTCCGGGAAGGGAACGTAGGGGTTGGGAGTAGGCGAGGTGACAGGATAGGTTAGCCGAACAAGGACAGTACAGGGGGTTAGGGGACGATTTATAGTGGGGAAGTAAACATAAAAACAACAAAAAAAAAATAAGTGGGGGCTAAATTGGTTTTGGACAAATTAAGGGAGTGGGTATAGACAGCAACAGGCAAAGGCGATAGGTTGGGAGGGAGACCGTAGGGTAGGTCCGAGCCCGCCTTCCGAGTGGCCAGTACCACCGCACTCCCTCCACCAACCTCCACTGAACGGCAAAGACTGGCCAGCTTCATCTGCTGGCTGCGTTGCTGCAAGGCAAAGGCCGGCCCACTTCATCTGCAGCTGTTTTCTGCAAGGCCTGTGCCGGCCAGTTCGTCTGCCGGCTGTGTTTGCCTGCAGCGGCCTTCTTCTACGGGCTGTGTTTGCCTGCTGCCTTTGCCATGCCATGCCCACTGCCCACGTTCACCAGCCCCGTTCAATTTTGCTTTGCCCCCCCTGTTCATTGCCATGTGCGCCAGGATCAAGGCAACAGTTTGCAAGCTGCAAGAACTGCCCTGTTGGCAGCTACAACACGGGCCTGCAGTGGCGGCCCGTGCACCGTGTTTGCGTGCATCCATTCATCCATCCATCCGTTGTGCTCATTGCGTGTGCCACTTGAGCTGGCACGGAGACTGCGTTGGTGCAGCCCATGCACCGTTGTGGTTCACTGCGTTCAGTTAAAAAGGGAAGGCCTTGGACTGCGAGTGAGCAGCCGGCCACGTTCCCCATCACCTGCATTGTTTGAGCCAGAGACTGCATGCGAGCAGCCTGGCTCCCTGCTAACTGCTTTCTTTTTGCAGAGCTCATTGATCCTGGGCCATGGTTTAGTGTAAAATTTGTAAGTTAAGGTTAAGATGTACTGTAAATATGAGTGCGCCCCCGGCATGTTTGTCTTCGCGCCGGCAATTTTATTTAAGTCGTCCGTGTGAGTGAGTTTGTTAGGTAGTTACTCAGCCCTCAGGTTATTTATTTTGGGGATACACGAATACCATGAATGTCGCACTCAGGGATCCGTAGGTAAAATGTACTAGGGGAAAATTACACATGATGGCACACGAAAATTTGACGACTCGGGACGAGTCTGTAAAAAGGGGAGGGGGTAGTGTTGTGGTTGACGAAATTCACAAACCACCATTCAGGTCCCTTAGGTGAGATATCTCTGTAAGTATATGTGTAGTTAGGCCCAAACCCGTTGTTTCGAGGGAATAAATGTCATTCAGTCGGGCTGCGACTCTTCAGGATAGCCGTTTTTCTTTTACTATCTTTATTTTGGACCAGCCGCCATTACTACCACCACCAACCACGTCTCAACAGCCATCACAACAACAACCACCAACCACAACGCTGCTTCACAACAACAACCACCAACCACAACGCCGCTTCACAACAACAACCACCAACCACAACGCCGCTTCCCAACAACAGCCACGACCTTTACCGTCACAACTCGCCACCATCGCATCACCGTCATTCCCACGCCACTTGTGGGCGCCGATGCTGGACTCGTGCGGGGCGCACACCGAGCAGCGTGTTCAGACATCACAGAGCTTCCGAAGAAAAAAACGGATCAAAAACGACTCACGCCCACTTCTGTTCCGTCCTATCGGAGAGCGTTGGGCGATTTGGCCCCGCCTCCAGGGCGTCGGAGAGAGGTCGCTATATGCAAATTCATGGATCAAAAAGCATTCACGCCCACTTTTCCTCGGTCCAATGGGGAGCCAGTTAGAGAGGTGAAGGGTCGGAGGCAGAGGGTCAAAGGTGAAGGAGCGAAGCCACGGGGGATATAAACGGCTACGTTCGTCAGTCAAGGCAGTTCAGTTGGCAGTTGTGAGTTCGGAGGGGAGAAGTCAAGAGTGAAGAGTTGGGACGAGCCAAGAGAGGAGACGGAGAGGGCGATTAGACGGAGCTGTGGAGAGGTGGCGGCGGCGAAGGCGGACGAGGTCAAGGAGGAGACGCTCGTCGCGGGACCCGAGACAGGGTGATATCCGCCATCCCCCGAGCATCAACAACCCCCCTCCTGTTTCCCCCCGCGCTGAGATAGTGCGACAAGGGGGCCCCTTTCCCACCCCCTACCAGACACTGTCCGCGAGGCCCGCGGAGTTGAGGCGCCACCGCCGCTCTGCGTCTCATCATCAGACGGGTAGGCCCGACACGGTCTCGGCCCCAGGCCCGTCTACCCCCCTCATCCTTGAGGGTGGTTCTTTTCTTTTGCTTTGGGAATATGTGTTGTCAGCGCCGTCTGTGAAGTAAAATTGTATAAGTGTTGTCGTGTGCTCGGTAGTCGGATAGCTCTGCATTGTGTTTCTCTTTTATATTTGCTTTTTGTGTAATATTGTGTTTCTTCTTCTTTTACATTTGCTTTTGGTGTAATTGTATATGTGTGCTTTCCGTTCATCGCGAAATAAATGTGCTTCATGTTGAACTGTTTTCCCGTTTCGCTTCGTCTTTTCTTTCATTGAATCTCCATCTTACTTCACGTAAAGGGTTGGTAGTGGGCTGAATACGCCCGATAATTAATCGAACCGTCGAGGCCGACGATAACACCGCTCGGTTATCCCGATAGTACGGAACGGGTCGCTTAAAGTGGCCCGTGTCCGAAGTCGACCTGCGGCGAGGTGCGATCGCCCGGTCTACCCTCCGTGTGGGTACTTAGGTAGGTCGAATTTGGCGAGCAACCCTGTCCCACGCGGGGGGCCGATTGGCACGATCGTGGTGAGGCCGAAAGGTCCACCCGTGACTGGTTCCCGGCGTTAGTCCGAGAGGGTCACGACTGGATTGTCCGTCCGGTGGGCGACGTGCCGCGATTCGAGTTACGTGGCCGTTCGCACGCCGGCGGGCGCGAATCCGCAACAATATATATATATATATATATATATATATATATATATATATATATATATATATATATATATATATATATATATATATATATACACACATACATATAAAGTGTGGCCCATGTGCTAATAAAGCAAATAACATCCCAGCATGCTTGGGGTCATGTATAAAAATGCTGCACAGGCCTGGTTGACTATAATTATGGCTGGCATGGCTGCAAATGGAGACCCCATTGACTTTGAAAGAGGGATGATTGTTGAGGCACGCTTGGCAGGAGATTCAGTGACAACGACAGCTCAACTTGCTGCTGTTTCATGAGCAACGGTGTCTCAGGTGATTTCGGCAATGCATGAAACTGAGGGAAAGACATCATCAGCAAATGTCAACAGTGGGTGGAAGTGCATACCCCAGGACTGTGATATCCATCAATTAATTTGAAGTGCAAAGCAAAGCAGTTGAGCAACTGCAGTTCAATTTACTGTAAATTTCATCCTCATGCCCGAGCAGCCAGCTTCGTCAAAAACGGTCTGCCGAGAACTGCAGAGCGGGATACAAAAGTCGGGTTGCAGTGCACGAACCACTCATCAAACCAGGCAATGCATGTTTGAGAGTCCAGTGGTGCAAAGAGCACAGGCAATGGACAACTGAGCAGTGGAAAAATGTGATATTCTCAAATTAATCATCCTTCACCATATTCTCGACAAACGGACGAGTGCATGTGTGGTGTCAACAAAAAGAACTCCACACCCTGTGTGCTTGGTTCCAACAGTGAAGGGTTCTGGTGGTTCTGTAATGTTTTGGAGTGAATTTTCCTGGCATGGTTTGGGTATAGCCTTTCCCTTCCAAAAAAAGGTCAATGCCAATCATTACTTAATGGTACTGAGTGATCATCTATCTCACAGGTGGAGTCTGCTTGGTGCTATTTGAAGAGAGGAAAGGGATGGAGGGGGAGCATACTCTAAAGACAGAATTTACAAGGCACCACTAGCTTTCAGAGGAGGGAGACATTTTTGAAAGTTCATTCTTGAGGTTGGATAGATGATGTTTTCTGTCTCTCCTGAGGGTGGACACACATTTGTTGCAGGCTTTTTAGTATGATCTGAGATTGTGTTCGGTTGGGTTTGCTTTCCAGGAAGAGAAAAGCAGGTTGTTTCACCACATGATTCAGTGTACTATGGGTGGGAAGAATGGCAGTAAGGCTGAAGATGGGATGGAATGGATCTGTGCATAAGAGAGGAAAAGAGAGCGGGTTTCTGTGGAATAATTCCCAGGCTGAGTTAATATTAGCGGCGTTAGCTATGCGAGACCAGCCCTGAACTAAGATGATTGTTTGCAATCCCTGCCAATCTGCCGAAGTGAATTGGAATACTCGCCGGCGTTGAAGCAGATGTCTACGAATATCCAGAGAGATGTTGACTCTCAAAAGCATATGAGCAGATGAAACAATTGGAGTACAGGAATAGCATGAGACATTTGCGGGGAAGTTTGTCATCACGTCCAGAAGGGAGGATTTGCCTTTGGGAGAAATACAGGTTGGAAGGTTGGCGAGCGAAAGAGGTACCAACACCCAACCAATTTGCATGCTTCCAATTGAAATTGCCACATATGACGAAGAGAGAGAGAAAGAGAGAGAGAAAGAGAGAGAGAGAAAGAGAGAGAGAGAAAGAGAGAGAGAGAAAGAGAGAGAGAGAAAGAGAGAGAGAGAAAGAGAGAGAGAGAGAGAGAGAGAGAGAGAGAGAGAGAGAGAGAGAGAGAGAGAGAGAGAGACACGAGAGAGAGAGAGAGAGAGAGAGAGAGAGAGAGAGAAAGAGAGAGAGAGAAAGAGAGAGAGAGAAAGAGAGAGAGAGAAAGAGAGAGAGAAAGAGAGAGAGAGAAAGAGAGAGAGAGAGTGAAAGAGAGAGAGAGAGAGTGAAAGAGAGAGAGAGAGATAGTGAAAGAGAGAGAGAGAGAGAGTGAAAGAGAGAGAGAGAGAGAGAGTGAAAGAGAGAGAGAGAGAGAGAGAAAGAGAGAGAGAGAGAGAGAGAGAGAGAGAGAGAGAGAGAGAGAGAGAGAGAGAGAGAGAGAGA
>NC_140963.1:63148496-63158496 GCF_056783735.1 Eptatretus burgeri | reverse complement strand
CTTCATTCAATGAAAATTCAGTTTGAAGATACTGAAAAAAGTTAGAGATAAACAATGAAGGACAGGATGTACAGGTGGAAGGCTGAATGAGATCGTGTTTTTGGAGTGAAAAAGAATTTATATATATATATATATATATATATATATATATATATATATATATATATATATATATATATATATATATTTTAATGTGTATGGGACTATTTTGGACAAATAATAAGTAAAACATTCCAGCAACTTGGATGATCTTTGAAAGGTCTTGGAAGAAGCATGAAACACCATTCAGAAAGTTTATCACAAAACTATTTGAAAGTGTCTCAAGAAGAATTTCAATGGCTTTGAAGGGAATATGTGGACATAGTTGCTCTAACTTTATATCAAGGTATATTGTGTACAAATATGGTTATTTGAATAAGATTTTATTTTTCATAAATATGTATTTTCACTGAACACTGAATGTTTTAGTTTCTTTCTGCATCATAGTAGAAAAATGTAATATGACAGACGTTTGCACAACAGTGTACGAGTCTACTTACGTGTGTGTGTGTGTGTGTGTGTGTGTGTGTGTGTGTGTGTGTGTGTGTGTGTGTGTGTGTGTGTGTGTGTGTGTGTGTGTGTGAGACATCCTGGTGATGTTTATGCTTGCCCTATTGTTCTCATCCCCACACCTCCACCCTCCACCCTCCCACCCCCATACCCAACAAAGTAAATTTAAATTGATAAACTGTTAAATTTTCACGTAGTGCAAGCTTGATTGGAAAAATGGCCTCCTTCACCACAGTTCCATGACTATCCCGGTGTTTCACAGGCAGGGTGATTCATTAATGTGTGTGTTAATAATGCCGTCGGACAGGCGTTAAGCAGAGTGTCACATCTGTCAGCATTAGCTAGTGGACTTTAAAGATCCCACGGTGTGCTTCATGAAGAATAGGCGAGGTACCAACTGCACCCGGAACAAATCACAAATTTCTGCTCGAACTACCACTAGGAAGGAAGCAGCAAATCACCTGATGTAATCCTTGCCGTGAGACTGCTTTACCAGCACTGAGTCTGCCTTCGAGTGAAGCACTCGAGTGAGTAGTTGTGGTAGTTAGTGTCGTCGTGCATACATTTCTCTATATAAATTGATCATTTTATTACCTTTCAAGTGCAGTCATAAAGTAAAAAAATTAAAACATCACTTTGAAGTTTGAAGCCATCCATATCACTTTGAAGTTTTGAAGTGGTCCAAACAAATGGAAATTACACCATGACAAACTTGGACTCTAGAAAGAGATAATTTTATTTTACATATTTTCATATGGTGGAAATGAGGCTTTTTTTTCCGGAAATGATGAAATTTCTGATCAAACCACATAGACACCAATGTAGACAAGTGACCCTCACATGGCATAATGAACGGTTTCCAGCATCTGCACCATGAACACAGCTGTCAAGTTGATCCTTGGATGCTTGCCTCTCGATCCCCTACGGTGGTCTGGCCATGGCAACCCACTCATGCTCATCCTTGAAAAAGAAGAAGAGGAAATGGGGAGGAAGAGAAGGCATATGGGTGGGGGTGGGGAAGGAAGGTTTGGTCGGCGGGAACACACAAAACATGTTTGCAGAACTAGACCATTTAACAATGGCAGAACCTTGCCTATTAAACAAATCCTGCGGTGATAAAAGTTTCTTCATTACTCACTCACTTTGTGCGAATTTCACCTGAAGAGAGCACAACAAAAAGCTTTGTGGTAATGTCATTCAAAATGTCTCTGTTTATGGCTACATTAAAGTTTTGTAGTACCAAACATCTTTTTAATTATGTGAGATGGCAGTACTCACTAACATTCTTATGATACTCATCACCATCACCATCTAGTATATTAACAAAGAATATGTTGGAACTTGGTTTAAGTATCACTGTTGAGCAGAGATGAAATTTAAGCTATTAGTTGGAGGTTAATTTTTATTTGAAGCAATAGATTATTACTAAATAAATAGAGAAAATGGATAAAGATATTAAAACTTCTGAACAAACAAAAGATGAATTTCATTCCATCATTTCAGAAGAGAATAGCTTGATAGAAGATATTGAAAAATATGTGAGAAATGTAAAATTGAAGAAAGACAATTATAATAATTATTGGATAAGAATGATAATGAACAATAATTTTAACTCTATTTCCTTTTGTGGGAAAGCTTTTTTGATTACTCCATTTTATTATTCTCCTTCATTACGAATAATCTAAACAAAAGTTTATCCTCTCCTAGCAATATATCCAAAACTAGAGAAGGCAATGAAACAAGTTCAAATGATAGAATTAAAAACTCTTATGAAGAAGCTTTAGAAAGAGAAGTTAGAACTGTTCGGAATAATCGAGATGGAATTTGTATTTATATTAATAATCTAAAAGATGTGGAATATTCGGTTAGTAATCCTAAAGGAAATTCATAAGGTAGAATAATCTCTGAATGAAATTAAGATATTTGAATTGTATGATGTAAATATATCAAGAGAAATAGTTTTACATTCAATTGTCATCAAAACTCACTTTCAAATAATCTTTATTGTTAAAAAAAACAAATACCTAGTTCTGTGAGCACAAATAAATACATAGATATAGATGGTGTTTCAAGAGATGATGGTATCTTTGATTGGAGTCCTTTAATATTGTTACGGCTGTGGAAATTCGCATTACACCATGAAGGGCCCGTAGGTGAGATATCTCAAAGTATATGTGTAGTTAGCCCCAAACCCGTTGTTTAGAGGGAATTTGTGTGATCCATTCGGGCTGCGACGCTTTGAGATAGCCGTTTTTCTGTTCTATCTTTATTTTGAACAAACCACATCTCAACCACCATCACACAACAGCCACCAACCACAACTCCGCTTCACAACAACCACAACCACACCTGCCTCTCAACAACCATGCCATCCTCACCACTCCGCCAGCAACCGTCAACATCTCCACGAACACAAAAGGGGAACAACTCAACTCCCACCCCGGTTTCTCTGGTAAACAAGAATGACGGTTGAAACTCAACTCCCACCCCAATTTCTCTGGTAAACAAGAATGACGGTTGAAACTCAACTCCCGCCCCGATTTCTCTGGTAAACAAGAATGATGGTTGAAACTCAACTCCCGCCCCGATTTCTCTGGTGGAATGTCCCCCCCCTCCCGCGTGCCGCGAAGGGAGGGGCGGGGTGCCGGGGAAATAAAAGGGCGCACGGAGGCGCCGCGAGGAGGAAGTCAGACCAGAGGAAGTGACACCAGAGGAAGTGACATCAGAGGAAGTGACACCAGAAGAAGTGACACCAGAAGAAGTGACACCAGAGGAAGTGACACCAGAGAAAGTGACACCAGAGGAAGTGACACCAGAGGAAGTCAGGTCCGAGGCGTGTCAGTATCAGTCGGTGGTTCGTGGTCTTCTGCCCGTCTGGGTCTTGGAGAAGCGGTCCGTAGAGCGAACCGCTCGTTGGAGCATGCAGTCGGTGGGGAGTCCGGACGTCGCGGAGGGACGCGGACTGGAGGTGCCGCTCTGCCAGCAGTGTTGCGCGGACCTGCACGTTCGTACAAGGAGCGCCGGAGAGAGCTCGCCCACCATCGCACCGCGAGGGTGCAGGTAACCTGCAACGGTCTCGTGGGACTCGTTCGGTCTGCCAAGTTCCACGCCATAAAGGTCCACGGGCCCCGTCTGCCCCCTTGTCTTTGAGGGTGGCCTTTTCTTTTGTTTTTTTGTATGGATCTTGTGGCGCCGTGTCTTGTAAAGTAAAACTGTATAAGTGTTGCCATGTGTTCGCGTGTTCGGTCGTAGCTCTGCATTGTTGTTTTTGTTTTAAATTGATATATGTGTGCTCTTCGTGTGTCGTGTAAATAAAGTGCATTATGTTGAATTGTTCCCCGTTTCGCTGCGTCCTTTCCTTCGTTTGAATCTCCATCTTGCTTCACGTAAAGGGTTCGTAGTGGGCTTAATACGCCCGATAATTAATCGGAACCGTCGAGGCCGACGATAACACCGCTCGGTTATCCCGATAGTACGGAACGGACCGCTTAAGCGGCCCGTGTCCAGAGTCGCCCTGCGGCGAGGTGCGATCGCCCGGTTTACCATCCGCGTGGGTATTTAGGTAGGTCGAGTTTGGCGAACAACCCTATCCCACGCGGGTGGCCGATTGGCACGATAGTGGTGAGGCTGAAAGGCTCACCCGTGACTAGCTACCGGCGTTAGTCCGAGAGGGTCACGACAGAATTGTCCGTCCGGTGGGCGACGTGCCGCGATTCGAGTCACGTGGCCGATCGCACGCCGGCGGGCGCGAATTCGCGACAATATTTTTTTCCAAAAAATGAGTCATTATACAGCCGAAGATTTTGAAGATTATGATTGTGATGATCGTATCTCTGTTGGACCAGAACACAGTTATGATACTGAGGGTTTGTTTTCAAACCATAGTTATGAAAGTAGTTTTACAGATGAGAATGATTATGAAAGCACCGATGATAGTGAAGAAGAATTAAATTTGAAATGAAAACATCTAAATATATACTTACATAAAATACATATATATGCTGAATCCAAACAATATACCAGAAAATGAACCTCTTGAATTACCTGAGACTCCACATGGTAAATTTTAGAATTGTCCTGTGTGTGATAGAGTGAGATTAAACACAGTCAAAAGCCTATAAACAATGTATATTTTGTAATTATATTCTAATTAATGATGATAAAAAATATAAAAAGGGACATAACAATTTAAAAATTATATCAAAAATGGATTACTTTCCAGGATTTTAGCTCTTATATGAGCCTTGACATTACATATATATATATATATATATATATATATATATATATATAAAATTAATAAGAGAAATGAATGTCAAGTATAATAAAACAAAAAAAACAGCCTTTTTACAGCCATTTTCCCCTGCTGAGTAGGTGTTAGCTTTTTGCGGGCTCCATGCAATCATGGTTCTCTTCTTGAGGAAATGTTTTATGGCTGGATGCCCTTCCTGACACCAACCCTGGTCGCCTCTTTCGACACACAGGGATATGGTACACCTATTCTAACTGGAGCATACACTGGGACCAGTACACTGGTACTCATTTTGGAAACTTCGGAAGGATGATAGGCTGTCAACCCCTTGGTGTTAATTCAGTGGCATCAGCACAGGAAGGTCTCATGGGGTTGTGCTTTAAATGGAGTAAAAGGGGTTTTGCCCAAATTATTGATGTTTCATTCAAAAATCTTCTTCTCAGAAACTGACAACCAGATCCAGACCAAACTGGCCATGTGGCATCATGACCATGCCCTCACCTTAAGTTGTGCTCCTCATGGTCGTATTTTTGCGGGCCGGGTATCGGCGACGAGCGTGACCGCTGGGTGGAGCAGTAGGGTCGACTCTGCCAAACACCCGGAATTTATAGGTCGTCACCCCGGATAACTCCGGAGCCGACGGGTCCCTTATCGGACAGAAGTCCGCCAATAGGTCGACCACGTGGGGTAGGGTCGATTGCCAATTTCAATTTACCTAAATACCCACGTCATCTATGTGGTGTAGCCTGCGTGCATGCAGGGCGGGGCATGATGATGGGAGGAGGGGTCGTTGTGGTCATCGTGTCTGCAAGGAATATAAGGTGTGCGCGCCGCCTGAGGCGTCGTAGTAATGCTGGAGTCGCCCGGCTCGTGAGTGTGCTGAATACGTAATAAAGGAGAGCCGCGGGCAAAGTACGCCCGCGCTCGCGCTTGTGCAACACAGCCCGGCTCGACTGTTCCCCCGCATCGTGTCTGCCTACTAAGCATCTTCTATCAGTACACCACAGTTGGCTGACGAGGATCTTCGGATCGGCGTGTGCAGGGCGGCAAATAACCCGTGCGGTTCCAGGCTACGGAGCCAAGGGTCTCGCCAGCATGAGCATGGCAGAAGGTCAGGGCACGGCGCACGGGTGCGTACCCGTGTTCGGGGGAGATGAATTAGAGTTGTTTTCTGAACAGTTAGGTTGCTACTTTCGCGCGAATGATGTAGATGATGAAGAGAAACGCAAGGCGATCTTGCTCGCCTCGCTATCGACGGAGCACTACCGGCTGCTGAGTGATTTGGTGGCTCCAAATAAGCCCAGTGATGACGGGCTATCGTTTCAGGACATCGTGGCGAAAATGAAGACCCACTTGGCGCCAGAGAAGTCGTTGCATCTCGCGCGGTTCCAGTTCGATCACCTCGCTAAGGGTGGCGAGGAGCGCGTTGCAGACTTCGTAGCACGGGTGAAGCATTCGGCTGTGCCTTGCAAGTTCACGACAGAGAAGCGTCCGGCACGGCTCAGAGATCGTTTTATTTCTGGTCTGCGAGACGCAAAGATGGTAGCAGCCATCCTGCGGTTGACCAACATCACATTCGACTCGGCAGTCGGGACTGCTTCGTCTGTCGAGCAGACACTCACGGATGTCCGCACCATCGCTGGCCAGGACGTAATGAGTAGCTCCAGCTGGGGCATGTCGGCTGATCCCGAGGTCCACGCGGTGACCGCGCAAGTGCCGCAGGTCGCGCAGCCTGGAGTCCACGCGATGACTCAAGTGCCGCAGGTCGTACGCGCGCCTGGCGGTGCGGGACGAGGGCGCGCACCGCAGCACGGTCGCACCGGGAGCGAAGTGGCTTTCCAGGGGTGCTGGGGGTGTGGGGGTCCGCACCTGCGACAAATGTGCCCGTATAAGAACACCGTGTGTTTGCATTGTCACAAGGTGGGACATTTGAAGCGTGTGTGTCGGATGGCGGAGGCCTCCGTTGGGGTCTTGGATGATGAGGTGCGGGAGGACCCCAGTGACCTGGAGATCGGCCTGCAACCGGGGCATGGCGATGCCGGCGGGCCGGAGCAGGAGATGCAACCACGGTTGAGTCTGTTTTGCGTTGGTTCGGAGATGACGACGCCGTTCACGGTGGAGGTCGAAGTGAATGGCGAGCCGACCGTGTTTTGCGTGGACACCGGGGCTGCGGTGTCGGTCATGGGTGAGCAGGCGGCTCGTGGTCTTCGCGGTATTCGCCTGGTCAAGACGGCCTTGTCGCTGTACACGTACACCGGTGAAGCGATTGCACCGCTTGCGAGGGCCGACGTCTCAGTGCGCTACCGAGGTCGACGCGCCCGGCTCTCGGTGTTCGTGGTGCTAGGGGAGGGGCCCGCCCTTTTGGGTCGGGACTGGCTGGCGCATCTCGGGCTGGATCTCCGGTTCGTACGTCCAGGTGTGCCAGTGCTCTCTTCGATGCCTTCGTCGAGTACCGAGGGCGAGGTTCTGGCGGCGGGAGCCGCGTCGATGCAACGGGAGCGGCCGTTCGTTGCTGCCTGCGGCGGTGATGTACGGTTCGGGAGCGGCGAGAGCCGTATCAGCTCTCGCGATGAGCTCCCGCGCTTCGGCAGCGTTCATGAGGCAATGCGCGCCGGTGTTGTTCAAGCAGCTTCGACAGGTTGCGGTGAGCCCGTGGCGTTAAAGGGAGTCGCGAGTCACAACATCGAGTCGACAACCAAGAAGCGGACTCGTGATGTGGGTTGTGGGTTGCTGTTCATTGCATATGTGTTTTTCCTTGCTCTAGTGATGCAGTTTAACGTTATTGAAATAAATGCCAGCAGTTCCCGTGTGAGAGTGGGTTTGGCGGAGATCAATCAATGGGATTTGTATTATGATCAATGTGATGTGGTGGCTTTGGGAGCGGTGGTGGCGAATAAAAAGGTTGGGTTGGCCTTCCATTGTCCCAGGCCGCGGGTAGTTGCTTTGTCATGTGCTGGGATGTTATCAAAAGAACGCGCTGTACGGAAACATGAGTTTGCAATGGTTCAAATGATGTTCGTAGTGATTTATATCGAGCCTATGATTGAAGTGTGGTTTAAATGGAATTGCTACCGTCTAACTGCGGTGTGGGTCTCGGAGATCGACTCGGAGCCAAGACTGGTGCGCTGGTCGGCGTTACCCCCACCTCTGGTTGCGGGCGCAGCTCTCTGTGTTCGCTCAAGGCCGTTTAGACGGGCGTTGGCGTCTCAACTGATTGTGGTGCGTGAGTTGTTTTGGAGCATTGAGTGCGTCCAGCCAGCGGCGCTGTTCAGCGCCCCCATCCAAGGTCAATCGAGGCTGGCGCTGGCGCCGCGGCTTCCAGACAGCGGGCTTCCGGCCTCGGAATGTTTATCGGCGTCAGGTCTGCCTGAGGGAAGTGGGCCGGAGGCGTTTGATGGTGCCGGGGGAGGTTTGCTCGGGAGATCGCCACGGCCTCGCCGAGGGCCATGTCAGCATGAGCCGCCTGGGGGCGTTTCCGCTGTGTAGGGCTGCTGTGGTTTTCGCCTTGCTGCTTCATATCGGTAACGCGGCCAGAGTTTGGGGGGTGCTGTGTGCACCTCCGTCTTCGGAACCTGGCGTGGCAGCTCCATTAGCTCGCTTTCACGCATTATATGATGTGATGTGCTGTTATACTTCGCTGTTTTCATTTTTTGTGCCTTGTCTACTATTATACCGTAGTCCTTCATGTTGTTTATGCTTATTGTGATGGTGATCATTTAATAATCATAGTTTTAGGAGGGAGGAGTGTGGTGTAGCCTGCGGGCATGCAGGGCGGGGCATGATGATGGGAGGAGGGGTCGTTGTGGTCATCGTTTCTGCAAGGAATATAAGGTGTGCGCGCCGCCTGAGGCGTCGTAGTAATGCTGGAGTCGCCCGGCTCGTGAGTGTGCTGAATACGTAATAAAGGAGAGCCGCGGGCAAAGTACGCCCGCGCTCGCGCTTGTGCAACACAGCCCGGCTCGACTGTTCCCCCGCATCGTGTCTGCCTGCTAAGCATCTTCTATCAGTACACCACAGTCTAAACTACCAGGGAAATTCACCCTCGACGGCGCTCGTACAGAACGAGCCGCTAGCGTACTCGAACCGTGTGCGACCCGAGCGGATGGTCACCGAGCTTCCGTCGGTCCAAATGTCCCTTTACAGCGGCAACAGCCTGGCTAATTCCCCAACACGCACCATGTTAAACCAATAAAAGAAACACAAAATGAACTGATACATTTAACACATGGGTTTATTTATAATGGGGCAGGGAAGGAGGGGAGCACGTAAGGAGCAGAGTTATCCGACTAATAGAAATGAAATGCAAATAATGTACAACGCACTTAACAGTTGCTACTTAAAGACAGGCACACACACACACACACACACACACACACACACACACACACACACACACACACACACACACACACACACACACACACACACACACACACACACACACACACACACACAAACACACACACACCAATGGTCTTTATTGAAGGCCTCCAGCTCGAGGACAGGTGAGCTAGAGACCAGAACCTGCGCTTGGACCTGTCCACCTCGTGTGGTCTTCGACGATCTGGCTCTTTGGGACTCGAACCCACAGCAACGATGCCACTCCAAGCACCAGGGATGGAGGAAAAGCGTCGGATGCCAGGTGGACGAGACGATAGATGACCCGAGCACTGCCAAGCCGACCAGACAAGACGAGTCAATCTCCGGCACCTCAAACCCGATCGCTGCCAAGCCGACCAGACCAGACGAGTCGATCTCCGGCACGTCAAACCCGATCACCCAACCCTAACGCTCTTTCCAAGGCCCTGGCATTACTTGTATTGCATTTCTCCTGCGGACTGGGGTGTCGTGGGAAGGATCGCCGTCTGAGACATCTCGCCTCCCATTGGTCCGGGGTTCGTGAGAAAGTCGGTGTCGAAGACATCTCACGCCTCCCATTGGTCGAGAGGCTGTGGGAAAGTTCGCCGTCTGAGATGTCTCGCCTCCCATTGGTCCGGGGAACATTCCATCTCTCTGCGGTGGAGTCGGAGCTCTGGTGGCCGAGGAAACTCCGCCCATGTACGTGCTGACATGCACATGTTTAATGGCGCTGATGGATGATGGTGGGACGAGAAACGAAGGAGGATGTTGTTGTTGTCGTAATTGATGAAACGAAGGAAGATGTTGTTGTTGTCGTAATTGATGAAACAAAAGGTCTAA
>NC_140963.1:63045996-63145996 GCF_056783735.1 Eptatretus burgeri | reverse complement strand
ACGGCGAGCGTAGAAATGAAAAAAGTTATAACTCCGCAGTTATAATTCCATGGCGCCCCCACGGCCTGTAAAATATAGCCAAGCGGCGTAGGGCCACCCTAAGGCCACCTCAGTTTCTCTGCGGCCGCCGCACGTTTCTGTCAATTCAGAGGGCGTATGGCTGCCTTATCCTCGCAGTAGAACAAATGTGACTGAGTACTTCCACCGCTGAACTGAATGAACAAAGCGCTAAGATGCGGGTCGAACAGGTGGGGGAGACACGTGAACAAACACGAACGCTACGTTTTATTCGGTTTTTTAAAATGTGTTGGGTTTTTGGGCCAAACTTTCTCGAAAAAATTGTTCGGATTCCAATTTGTTCAAACAGCTTGGCCTTTCGGATTCTGGGGGACCACGGTATATTATAGTTATAGTATATTCAGTCATATATACTGGTATATTTTTATTTCAGTAAAAAAAGGACTGGTATATATACCCACTTGTTACCATCCGTCTGGCCGCACGTTCGCCTTAGGCCCCCCTGCGGTCGCCTTGCGGGCACCTTGAGGTCTCCTTGCGTCTGCCTTGAAAATTATATTGCCGCCGCAGGGACGCCCTAAGGTCACCGTGCGACATCAAATCAAAGACCGTACGGCACCCCCACGTTTTCGGTCTCCACAATTTATAAACACGCCGTGCGGCTACCCGAAAAATAAAAACATATGTGACTGCTACATTGTGTGACCGTAGAAATATTGCGGCCACCGTAGAATTGCTAGTGGCCACAGATTTTGGAGACCCCATGGCCGCCGTGGCAAATGTGACCTAGGCCTAAAGAAGAGAAGAATTAGGACAGTAATTAGGCAATGGTTTTTCACTCAGAGTAGTCAATGCATAGAATGGTCCTCCTACAAAGGTAGTGGCAGCAGAAAGAGTAGATCGGTTTAAATTGGAATGAGATAGGTACCGAGATGCATTGAGGAAAGAGGGGAACAGAGATATTGGCAGGACTTGTGGGTAGTATGTGTGTAGATGGTTGATGGTATACAAGTTTAGTGATTATGAGGTCTCATCCTTAATGTTTGTGTAAGGGTCCACCTTCATCATCCTTCCCTTCGCCCCTCCCCCCTAATAAAGAAATAAATAAATGAACCAAAAAACATTTATGTTAATAACAGAAATACTTTTAGTTTAAATATTATTTTGTTTCCATATGTGGCACCTTGCCTCTCCCCCCATTGAGATTGGGTCTGTGGCCTGAGAGGTATGTGTTTGGTCTAATGTTGAACAGGCATGATCGGTCGAATGGTCTCCTGCATCAAAGTTCCTTATTCCTTGTTATTTAGGTGAGGTTATTTGAACTACATTGTATGCATATCTTGGCTGGGAACACGATATAGTTTAATCTCACACCAACGATTTGAAAACGCCAAAGGAAAGAAATCACACCCGTATTGAAGTGCACGTGGTAATGCAAACATTCCTACCTGGAAAAAACCTTACAAAAGGAGCAGATGGAGCTCTGTCGCATCGATGTGATGTGCATGTTGTAGTACTGCAGCAGGAACGTCAACACTTGAAACCTGAAATGTACACAGAAAAGAAAGTATGGTGAAGAAAATATAAATAAAAAAATTCAAAACACGAATCTTGGGGAAATTTCTACCTAATCAACATAAAGCATGCAGCCATGCAGAATAAATGGACACACACACACACACACACACAAACACACACACTCACCTATTCTGGGCCGTTATCCACTCGTGGTGATGAATCGCCTGACGGTAAACCAATTTTTTCACTTTACTCTGCTGGATCACGTAATCTGTGAATCCAAATGAGCCGAACGCACAAGGCTGTACAGGAAAGAAAGCACTTCGTAAGACAGGAAGCACCACCCATTTTACTCTCACTCAATTTTTACTGCAGGCTTACTCTCCCGCCAGACTCGCTCTTCTCCCATTTTCCTTCCAGACATTCCTCTTCTTTACTCTGATACTGTGACACTTGGTCACTGGTCCTATCACTGTCCATTCTGCTAACAAACAAATTTTCAATACTTTTACATCTGTCTCTCTTTCTTATGTTGGGTTGGACAGCTGGCCTGACTCCACCCACAATTGAAGCCTGGGAAAAAAAAATCATATGTCCACCATTTTGGTGCTATAGGCCTCAGCCTTCAGGCCTCTGGTGTTTAAGACTGAACAACGTGTCTTCCATCACGAAATAAAGGTACGTTTTGATTATCAGAGGAAATGAGGTAATGCATGTTTTGTTCGGGAACGATCGAGACAGCGGTCGACTCTATACCACCCAAAGAAAACTTTCATACAATCAAAAGTACTGCTGAGTTTATGTACGTTAAACAATTGAACGCGTCGTCTCTCATGAAAGACAGGTACGCAGAGGAAAGAAAAGGCATGATTATTATTTGAAGTCTTTAATAAATAAATAAAATTCCAACCTGTCCTTTTGATTTTCACCTGAGTTTTCAAGGCTGAACAGTGTTCAAGGGCAGGATTTATAAACAAACTGTATTTTGTGCTGTATCATGTGATTGGGTTTTCGTATATCATGCCTCGCCCGCTAGGGGTGGCAGGAATGTACATCCAGACGCGCAATAAAGCGGAGTTGATGCTAACACTCTTGCTTCTCGTGTTCCACTGCACCTCGTACACCATAGTTGGCTGACGAGGATGTTTGAAAACGGACATGTGCCCGTTTTCGTCGGAGACGACTTCGAATTGTTTTCGGAGCAATTGGGATGCTATTTCCACGCGAATGATGTGGTCAACGAGAGCAAACAGAAGTCGATCTTGCTTGCTTCGCTTTCGGCGGAGCATTATCGGCTACTGGGTGATTTGGTGGCGCCGGTCAAGCCCAGTGATGACGGGCTGTCGTTTCGGGACGTTGTAGAGAGGATGAAAGCACACATGGCGCCGGAGAAGTCATTACAGCTCGCTCGATACCAGTTCGATCGCCTCTCGAAAGGTGTAGAGGAGCGCGTCGCTGATTTCGTGGTGCGGATTAAGCATTCTTCCGTGGCCTGCAAGTTCACCGCGGGGGAACGTCCAGCTCGGCTCAGAGATCGTTTTATTGCTGGTTTACAAGATGCGAAGATGGTTTCGGCGGTTCTACGGCTGAAGGGTGAAGCCATTACATTAGACTCGGCGGTCGGCACGGCTACGGCGGTCGAGCAGACTCGCGGAGATGTTCGGGCCATCACCGGCCACATGGAGTCGCGAGCACCCCGGGACGCGCGCATGACCTTCGGCGCGGATCGGACGTCGCCGCGCGGCCGCACGAGCGACGAGGTGACATCGCGGACGTGCTTGGGATGCGGAGGTCGACACCTGTGCCGTGCGTGCCCGTATAAAGGCACCGTGTGTTTAAATTGTCACAAGGTGGGTCATCTGAAGCGTGTGTGCCGTGGGGCGCCGGCCACCGTTAAGGTCATGGACGGCGATGTGCGAGGCGACCCGGAGCGGAACCGGCGGCCGTTGATGGGCCTGTTTTCAATTGGCCCGGCGGCGGCGCGCCCGATGACGGTGGAAATCGAAGTGAACAAAAAGCCGATCACGTTTCAGGTCGATACGGGAGCGGCTGTGTCGATCATCGGCGAGCAGACCGCGCGTCGACTCAATGGTCTGAAGCTTATCAGGTCCAACCTCACGCTGTTCACATACACCCGTGAGAAGATAACGCCAGTCGGGATGGCAGACGTGTCTGTGCGGAACCAAGGCCAGGTCGCCATGCTTCCGTTGTACGTCGTGCGGGGGAGGGGACCGTCTCTCCTCGGCCGAGATTGGCTGGCCCGCATCAGGCTAGACTGGGCCGCAGTTCACCTGGTGCAACCCGTGCCGAGCCAGTGGGAGGATCAGTTGGAGAAGATTCTTCAAAGACATCAAGGTTTGTTTTGCGACGACCTTGGGAAACTCAAGGGCGTGGAGGCAAAGCTCTTCCTGAAGGAGGGGGTGGTTCCTCGTTTTTGTAAGCCACGACCGGTGCCGTATGCCCTGCGGGACAAGGTCAAGGGTGAACTGGATAGGCTGGAGGCCTGTGGAGTGATCGAACGGAATGGAGACGTCCGATTGTGCGGGGACTTCAAATCCACGGTTAACCCGGGGCTCAGCGTGGAGCAATATCCATTGCCGTCAATCGATGAAATATATGCGCGATTGGCGGGGAGTCAATACTTCACGAAGCTAGACCTGCGTGATGCATATTTTCACCTGGCGATGGATCCCGGGAGTAGCGAGCTTTTGACAATCAACACGTGTCAAGGGCTCTATCGATATACCCGACTCTGTTGTGGGATTGCTTCGGCCCCGGCCTTGTGGCAGAAAGCCATGGATCAGGTTTGCATTGGCCTGCCCGCTCAGACCTACCTAGACGATGTGCTCATTGCGGGGAAAACGGCGGACGAGCACCTTGCGAACATTGCCCAAGTGCTGACAAAGCTAGAAGCGTGCGGCCTGCGCTTGAACAGGGACAAGTGCGCGTTCTTCCAGCAGCGCTTGGAATACCTCGGACACATCATCACGCCGGAGGGGCTGTTGAAAGGTCCTCGGAAGGTGGAGGCGATTCAACACATGCCACCGCCTCGAGACAAGATGCAGCTGCACTCGTTCATTGGTATGGCCCAGTATTACCAAAGGTTCGTGTGCGGGCTCAGCTCACAACTTGCGCCGTTAACATGGTTGCTCAGGAAGGACGAGCGCTGGGCTTGGGGGCCTGCACACCAGGCGTCGTTCGACCGCATCAAGCGGCTGCTCACAGAGGATACGGTCCTCGTGCACTACGAGCCTGCGCATCCGCTCTTATTGGCATGCGACAGCTCTGCATATGGCATCGGGGCAGTGCTCTCCCACAGGATGGACGATGGTTCCGAGCGGCCTGTTTGTTTTGCATCCCGGACCCTGTCCACAGCAGAGCGGGAATATGCCCAGATCGAGCGCGAGGCTCTCAGCCTCGTCTGGGGTGTACGGAAGTTTCAACAATACCTGCTGGGGCGGCATTTCACTTTGCAGACGGATCACAAGCCGCTTCAATTCATCCTGAGAACCGAGCGCGGGGTACCGGTGGTAGCGGCCGCGCGAATACAGCGGTGGTGTCTGTTTCTTGCTGCTTACGATTATGATATTCAGTTCCGAAGCACTGAGAAGCATGCTAACTGCGACAGGCTCTCACGCTTGCCGTGTGCGGAGGGTCCAGCTGCATCTGAGTCGGCCGACCGGGTCGATGTGTTCGTGCTGGGCCAGGTCCAAAGCGGGCCGAGCACGGCCAGACAGGTCGCGTTGGAATCGGCTCGTGATCCGGTGCTCGCCCGTGTCGTCCAGGCGATTTCTACGGGGAATTGGAGCGATCTACCTTCGACACCGGCATTTCAACCTTTCACGTCGCGCGCATCGGAGCTGTCGTTGGTCCAACGGTGCGTTATGTGGGGAATGAGGACGGTGATTCCACTGAAGTTCAGGCAGCGATGTTTGGAAGAACTGCATGTCAGTCACCTTGGCGTCGTGAAGACCAAGAGTCTTGCTCGTAGCCTGTTGTGGTGGCCGGGGTTGGACAAAGACATTGAGCAGTTGGTTAAGCGTTGCGCCACGTGTCAAACAAATGCTGATAACCCGCATCGAGCCTCGGGGCTATGGCCGACCCCAGGCAGAGCCTGGCAGAGGGTCCATGTAGATTTTGCGGGGCCGGTTAATGGCAAAATGTTTTTGATTGTGATCGATGCATTCTCTAAATGGCCGGAGGTTATTGTAATGCAGCATACATCAGCAAACATTACAGTAGAGAAACTGCGGACGATCTTTGCAAATAAAGGATTACCGGAGATCCTAGTCTCTGATAACAGTCTGCAGTTCATCGCAGGTGTATTTGATGAGTTTATGCGTCAAAATGGTATTCGACATCTGAGGTCCGCACCGTATCATCCTGAGATGAATGGGCAGGCTGAGTCGTTTGTTAAGATGTTGAAACGGGCTTTGCGCAGGTGGGGTGTTGCACCTGTGCAGACAGTGGTCAATGTCTTTTTGCTCCATTACAGGAACGCGATTCATCCTGTCACGGGTGATTCGCCTGCCATTCATCTCTATGGACGGGCATTGCGGTCCAGACTGGATTTGCTGCGACCTGGAGGGTCGGGGAGTGGGACGGTGTCGCGTCCGACGCTGCTGCGCGGTTTCGATGTGGGGCAGCGGGTAATGGTGCGCGATTATTTCCACGGTTCCAAATGGGTACCGGCTGTGGTCTCTGTGGTACTGGGCCCGGCGAATTGCATGGTGCGGACTGATGGTGGGGAGGTGTGGAAGCGGCACGTGGACCAAATGCATGATCGCTGTTCAGCGTCACCCCCCCCCGGGCCGAACGATGTGGGACCCCCACCTGTAATGTCGCCGTGCCCAGACGTTGTATCGCCAGGGCCGGATGTGCCAACGCCAGGGGGTCTTCGCCTGATTCAGTCCTGCCCAGGGACGTCGGGCAGGCTGGTCGGCCGGGGGCAGTTGTTATTGTGGATGGTGCGAGTCCGGTGAGGGCGTCACCTCGACCGAGCCGGGAGGCGTCTGAGCCTGGGCTGTCTGGCGGTGCTGCCCGTCCGAGGCGGGTCAGGATGCGGCCACGGTACTTGGAGGATTACGAGTGTTGATTGGTTTCGGTTGGTCATGTTATGATTGTCCTTTCATCATTTGACTTGTCATTTTACGAGGGGAGGAGTGTGCTGTATCATGTGATTGGGTTTTCGTATATCATGACTCGCCCACTCGGGGTGGCAGGAATGTACATCCAGACGCGCAATAAAGCGGAGTTGATCCCAGGTCAAAAAACCAGTAAAGACCAGTGGCTTACTGGTCAACTGGTACCAGTTGAAAACCAGTAGCCAACTGGTACCAGTAAAGCCAGTTGGTTTCTTACTGGTTTTAATATGGAAATTGGAATAAAGTGATACATTACCAGTTGAAATACATGTATTTAACTAACTGGTATCAACTGGGACCAGTACATTGTAACTGGTATCAACTGGGAGACCAGTACATTGCAACTGGTATCAACTGGAACCAGTACATTGCAACTGGTATCAACTGGAACCAGTAAGACTTTAACTGGTACAAATATGAGCTACTGGTTTTTTCAACTGGGAAATTGGAATTCTGACTGAATTTAACTGGTACCAGTTGAAACCAATAGAGACCAGTTAAAGACCAATTAGAACCAATAGAGACCAGTTGAAAATGTGTACTGGTTTTAACTGGTTTTTCGACCTGGGATGCTAACACTCTTGCTTCTCGTGTTCCACTGCACCTCGTACACCATATATTTCACATGTGCATTGTGCATGGATGTGTAATTCACATATCATGTGATGTAAATTAACATACGTGGCAAGTTAGAAGCGATGAAATGCAGGTTGTAGGAATCGAAAGCAGACTTTATTTTATTTATTTCCTTTCACCAAATTTGGTAAAAAAAATACTACAACTTGAGAGATTGTCAGTGATATATAATGCACCACGATACTGAGATAGTTGTTTATTGATGTGAAATAATAAGGGGCTTCCAAGTAGGACAACTTAAAATTTGGTGATTGTGGCGACACGATATTAAATACGTAATAATCGATGTAAGAATGCCTTTTTGGTTTGATTGAGGGGTGGGGGGGAGGAGGGTAGGACAGAGAGTTGGAGTTTGGAGGGAGAGCAAAGATGAAACAGAGTTGGGATGGGGAGGTTGAGACTTTGGTGAGGGGGGGGGGGGGTTCATGGCTTGGGGTTTGTGAGCGGGCAGGAGGGGGGGGAGTTGAGGACTGTCACATTTTACATTGTGTGGATGTTCTGAAGGTCTCGTAAAACCGAAAATCCTATCAACTTTACCAAGAACTGCCTGGTACGATGCTGTCTGCTCACTCTCCACCCATATCTATTACCACACCCAGATCCTTCTCCTGTGTGGCACACTCCAAGATTGCCCCTTGCATTGTGTAAACCTTATATTCATTATTCTTACCCATCCACAGCACCTTACATCTCTTTATGTTAAACTGCATCTGCCAATCTTTTATGCAATCTATGAAGATATGTAAACTATCCTGAATCTGATCACCTCCACCCCTCTTCCCCCTCTGCTATCAACATTACCTCCAAGCTTTGTTGCATCTGCAAATTTGGAAAGCTGGCTCTTCACCACACTTTCCAAATTGTTGATGTAAATTATGAATAATAATGGTCCCAAGACTGATCCCTGAGGTACCCCACTACTTACATCCTCCCAGTCAGACATTTCACCCACTCACAGCCACTCTTTGCTTCCTATCATTAAGCCAGTTTCCAATCCAGTTAGATACCAGCCACTCCCGCACCTTTGCTAACAACCTCTTATGTGGTCAGGAGACCAAATCCAAATCGTCACAATTGTGCCGCCACACTGTGCCGGTTGACTAGTCATGCTTATTCATTGTTGTTGCTTCCCTGTGGCTCCGCCTACCGTGAGCCAGGAAACGCTTGTTGAAAAAAAAAAATGTCGCCTTGCCATGTGGTTTTTTTGCCCGCTGCGATGAAAAATGCGTTTTGTGCCAGACTGTGGCCAACAACAGTGTGAGTGATGCGTTTTGTTTATCGTTCAACACCAGAATTTTGTACTGTGACTTTATGTCGGCATGAAACAGTTCGATGCTCTAGTTTTACCGACGAACTTCGACAATTGTGTTACAACAACAATCTATAGGAAAGAACTTGCATCTTTGATGTGTAGACAAATGTAAAGCTCTGCGGTCTATTCTAGTGACTCTAATTTGTTATTGTACCGTTACTCTGATCAGTGATTTTAATAACGGCTCTCATTGACAGTGCAGTACTCTGCACTGAGTTAGGTTAATTTTATTTCACGTTTTTGTTTGCGTGAAAGTACGCCTTGCCCGAATTCCTGGAACAAGGGAGCTAACTCATCCGAGCATATCACGACAAAGTAACTGCCCTTTAATATACACATCTTGTACATGTATAACGATCACCGTAATATCTGTGTCAACTTACTATAACATTTTATTTTTGTTTTTGTTACAGCGATTACCAACTCATACCATACGTCAAGAATAAAGAACTCTAAGCCTCAGCATGGTTGTTAGATGTTACGTTCATTGGCGGATGGGGGTTAGCTGTATGCTATCCGGTCCAGACCGGAGAGGCAGAACAACAACTCTTTCCTGCTGCCCAAATTTGGCAGGGCATCCCAGCCATGGTCAGAGCGCCAATTGGTTTCCATGGACTGGCCCATTCCCTCCTGTCTCTCTGTGTGTCTGTCTCTCTGTGCCTCCGCCTCTCTCTCCCTCCACCTCTCTACCTCTCTCTCAACATGACCCTGGCTTCATGAACATGGGGGTACACTATCTTGGATGCTGGTGGGGGGGAACTCCTGGGAGATCGACCAGCCGTATCTGTGGTGCGTGTCGTGGGCCTGTTCAAGAGAACTGTCTGGTACTATACAACAACAATCTCCTACATGGTAACTTATCAATAGAACTCCAATAAATTTATTAAACAAGATCTCCCATTTGTATGTAAATCCATGCTGAGCACCCTTAATGAGTTTCAATATATTAAAATGGTTCCCTAATTAACATCTCCAACATCTTCCTCACAACTGAGGTTAAGCTACCAGGTCTGTAGTTCTCCAATTCTTCTATGGATCCTTTCTTAAATAAGGATATTACATATACTTCTCTCCAATTCTCTGGAACCTGTCCTGACTCCAGTGAGCTGTAAAAGATAATAGGTTAACATCAACTTACCTGCTCCTCTATCTCACTCAATACTCTTGGATGCATATTATCTGTCCCCAAAGCATTATCTTATCTTATCTTGTCGTTAGCTTTTCTGGCCGCTTCTTTACATCGTCCACTCCTCCTTGGATCTCTTCTAAAAGCCCATTCCACCTGAGAGATACCCTCAGTTATTGGTAATTCCCCTGACTGTTCTTATGTAAATGTTGAAGCTCAACAACTATTTAATAAGCCTGCCATCTTACTTTCATCACTCACCAATCTCCCTGCGCTATTCCTCAACGAGCCCACACTTTGACACTCATCTTAACCTGTTATTTCCCCATTATGTACTTAATGTCTTGCTATTATGTTTAATATTTTTGGTCATATCCTTTTCATATTCTCTTTTGGTTTGTCTTGTTATTTTCTTCACGAGTCTGTGCTTAATTGTTTGCTGATATGAGTTTGACTCCATTCCTATGATTTTGTACCAAAAAATGCCTTCTGCTATCCTTAATAAGACTCCTTGCCTTCCTGTTAAAACACCCTGCTCCTTTTCTTTGCACCCTCAAACTTTGCCTTCCTGAAATCCAAGTCTCACTCCACTATCCCAAACTCTAACTCTTAAGAGAATACTTTTACACATTGTAATGACAACTTGCCCCTGAATGCTCTCCGCCCTCCACTTCCACAAGCAAGATGTTTAACCCGTCTCTCTGGATGTATACGGAAAATTTGACATTGTCAAATGTGGTATTCAGCCTCGATTTATCTGTCATCCTGCTTTGGTATTTTAGGTCCCTTCCTCAAAGTGGTTGTCTGAATTTCTCTATGGGCAGAAACACCAGGTGGTCATTGATGGTATCCTTTCCCATGATCTTTCCCTTCAAGCAGAGGTTCCACAAGACAGCATCTTCAGACCTAAGTTTTTTTTTTCTTTTTGAAATCGATATCAATGATCTGTCTCATTGACTTGAAAATGGACTTAAATATTTTGCTAATCATTCCACCCTGTGCAGAATCACTTGTGAAACACTGGCTGCTGCCGAATCCCTATGGACAAGATTAGCCGATGGTCAGCTGCCTGGAATATGATGTTCAAAGCTGGCAGGTCAGATGCACACACACTGTCTCTCTCGACAAGGATCAGCAATCAAACTAACCAATTCACTTCTATGGACAGCCACTGGAAAAGGTGTAATTCCTGGAACCCCTTGGTCTCAGTATATGCCACAACCTTTTGTGGGAGGTTCACATCACCAAAATGGCATCAAAGGCCAATCCATGTCTGGGTATCTCCTGAGAGCTAAGGCATTCCTGAGTCACATCGAGCTCATCACGGTGTTTCAGGTTTTTATACGGAGCTCCATGGAGATCCCCACTCTTCCCTGGTTTTGCTTCTAACCTTTCTCCTTCTTGAGGTGGTTATAACCAAAGCCTCCTGCATTGTTGGGATCAACGATCGGAGGCAAAGACCCTGGAACTGTCACTTTCCCGCCAGTGGCATGTTGGTCGGCTCTATTTTATACAAGCTTCCATCTGGCCTTGCACTAGCCCTCTCTTACCTATGCCTTCCACCAGACACTCCAGGAATGCATTCCTCTGCAAGCCCTCACTTGAGTACCCTCTCAAAGTCAAAGCTGGTTGCCCATCTCCACTAAATGTCTCATCCTGTTTACTTCAGTTCTTAAAAAGTGCTACCCATCACTACCTCTTGCACTCACCCATGCACATCCATGATCTCTTCTACACACACTGATTCTTTCCGATTATATTCTCCTCCGAGCAATTGTTACTAGTTAGGTCATCTCTTCGAGCATGACCTAATAATATGGGTGTCGATGTCCTTCGATCCATCCGTCCGTTCACAATGAAGTTGAAGCGGGAGATCTGGTCATTAGTGATTCTGATAGAGGTCGATGAGACGTACACGATGGTATGACTTTCAAGGTCACCGAAGGTCAAGGTCAAGGCCACGAGGCCTTTGAAGTTGCAAAAATGACGATTTTCAAATTCTGTCTCCTCCGCCATTTCTCAAGCGATCTTGAATTTGATTGTGGCATATGAATCTATGGGACAATATCTAAATTTGGTTGGGCCAGATTTTCGATATTCGCTTTCGTGTCACGTGACTTCAAAGTTGGCAAAAAATGCGAAAATGACGATTTTCAAAATCTATCTCCTCCTACATTTCTCAAGCGATCTTGAATTTGATTGTAGCATATGAATGTATGGGAAAATATCTAAATTTGGTCAGGACGGATTTTCGAATTTCACTTTCGTTTTCGCGTCATGTGACTTCAAAGTTTGCAAAAACTGCCCTACCTTCAGGAGGCTATATATTCTCTACTGGGCATGGTAAAAGTTAGTGAATGGTGTCATTGCATAGCAGCTGACCTTGTCTTTCATGTCCATTCGAAAGAATACCGATATCTTTGAATACGTGCACGTCACATGACTGAATTTTGCGAAAACTGCTTCATGTAGTTGCAAAATGACGATTTTCAAAATCTACCTCCTCCTACATTTCTTAAGTTATCTTGAATTTGATTGTAGCATATGAATCTCTGGGACAATATCTAGACAACAATACAAATCCCTCCTGACCCGAGAACACTACACCCGAGTAACAGGAACTCATGCTTGTTTCTCCCAGAGATGACCGTCACTCCCACACGGGAGTGACGTATTTTTTTTGTTATTCTTCCTTGTGCAAGTCCATCCACACTGTCTCCCCCCCCACCCCCGTCCACACCCCACTCACTACATGCCCTTTGGAGTCCATAAACCTGCTGTCATTTAGCTACTCCATGACCCTTGTGTAAGGGGGGAAACCAGGAAGAAGAAGGAGGGGGGGGGGGGGAAAAAAAAAAAAAAAAAAAAAAAATCGCTCCCACATTATTTTCCCTCCCGACTCGCTGCACCCCGTCTTACCTCCTATCTCTCTATCCCCTTCCCACACTCCCCAACCCTGCCCCCATTTTTTAAACTCACCTCATGGTAAATAGAAGGTTGCAAAAGAGAGGGTACCACAAATGATGACATCATGTCACCATCCGGATCTCTGACGTCCTGAAAAATAGCAATGGTTGACAAGACTATTCAAATAAAACAACCAACCCTTACCTTGGTGTACACTGTACAGTATATTACGGCATCGATGGAAACACTGTGACATGTTGGGATCAATTATATTTTGAGTAAGAAAGTTGACAAAGCTAAGTGTGTGTGTGTGTGTGTGTGTGTGTGTGTGTGTGTGTGTGTGTGTGTGTGTGTGTGTGTGTGTGTGTGTGTGTGTGTGTGTGTGTGTGTGTGTGTGTGTGTGTGTGTGTGTGTGTGTGTGTGTGTGTGCATACCAGGTTGTACATTTCAAGAAGTAGGCCTTCCACACAGCTCTGACTAGGTTTGTCTTGGCGGGCCACGCCTGAGAGGTGTTTCCAAATTAGTTCTGGCAGGAACTGGAAGGTAAAAAGGCACAGCTCTTGCTGTTCGGCACAGCAAAACTGGGCCAGCTGGTGGCACATGGGTTCCAAGAGCTGTGGAACAAAGGTTTATGATGCATCACCGCTGTGGATGTTTTGGTCGTAAATATGACACGAAGGAAGACATTTTTACATCCTGTAAATCACACAGAACATTGCAAGACATCAGTGTATTTGTACAATAGGATAGAGCAGACAAATCAATGCAGTCCATCCTTTCAATCACACTCTGCACTTCAGCTCCTCAAGCTGATGGTGCACAATCAACTCATGTCACCCCACCTCCCAAACCACAATCTTTTCTCTCCTCATTAACCCTTTCTAACCCAACCCCTTTCACTTGCAGGATACTGTGTTTCATCACCTCATGTCTCTTCTCTCCGGTTCGTTTACTCCGTTGCTTGCTGCATCCACATGTGGCCCCACCACCACCCCACTGTCAGCTTGTTTCTTTTTATCCTGACACCTCACTGTCACCCCTGTCACAGGTAGCCCCACCAGCCTAGATCTTGTAGTGGAAAAATAAAACATACAGTGCCTATAGAAAGTCTACACCCCCTTTCAAAATTTTCACCTTTTGTTGCCTTATACCCTGGAATTAAATTGCAACAAATCAGACTTTTTCCACCTATATTTATACATCGTTACCCACAACTTCCAAGTGAAAAACAAATTCCACAAATTTCAGAAAATTAATTAAAAATACAAAACTAGAATATCTTGGTTGGATAAGTGTCCACCCCCATTCCCCACCTGAGTTAATACTTGGCGGAAGCACCGTTGACAGCAATTACTGCTGTGATTATGTTGCGATAGGTCTCGACCAACTTTGCACACCTTGATTGGGCAATACTTGCCCATTCTTCTGTACAAAACTGTTCAAGCTCAGTCAAGTTGTGTGGGGAGCCTTGATGGACAGCAATCTTTAAGTCATGCCACATATTTTCAATTGGATTTACGTTGGGGCTCTGACTGGGCCACTCAAGGACATTGATCATTTTGTTCCTTCACCACTCCAGTGTAGCTTTGGCTGTGTGCTTCAGGTTGATGTCATGCTGAAACATGAACTTCCATCCCAATTTCAGCATTCTTGCAGAGGGCAGAAGTTTTCCTCTCGGGTTTTCTGTATTTTGCTCTATCCGTTTTCCCTTCTATCCTAACAAGTGCCCCAGTCCCTGCTGATGAAAAACATCCCCATAACCTGATGCTGCCACCACCATGCTTCACAGTAGGGATGGTGTTCTTTGGGTGACGTGCTGTGTTGGATTTGCACAAAATGGAACATTTTGCATTTAGGCCAAAAAAAAGTTCCATCTTGGTTTTATCAGACCAAAAAAAAAACTTTTGCCACATGGCTTCAGAATCTCCGGCATGGTTTTTTTCAAACCTCAAATGGAACTGAAGGTGGGTTTTTTTGAGTAATGGCTTCCTTATTACCACTCTACCATACAGGCCAGACTTGTGGAGTGCTTGGGATATTGTTGTCAAATGCACACAGTGACCAGTCTTTGCCACAAAGGCATGCAACTCTTTCAAAGTTGCTGTTGGCCTCTTGGTGGCCTCTGATCAGTCTCCTCCTTGCTTGGTCATCCAGTTTGGAGAGACAGCCTGATCTCGGCAGGGTCTCGGTGGTACCACATGCCTTCCACTTCTTAATGATGGTCTTGACTGTGCTCCAAGGGATATTCAAGGCCTTTGAAATATTAATACCATCCCCTGATCTGTACCTTTCCACAACTTTATCCCAGAGGTCTTTTGAAAGCTCTTTGGTGCTCATGGTTGAGTCTTTCTGTGAAATACACTACCCAGCAGAGGAAACCTACAGGAAATAATGCTGATTTTATTCTGAAATAATCACGATCACTCCAATTTAACACAAGTGGAGGCCAATTAACTTGGTGTGTGATTTTGAAGATGATTGGTTGCACCTGAGCTAATTTACAATTGCAATTATCAGTGGGGTGGACACATATCCAACCAAGATATTCTAGTTTTGTATTTTTAATTAATTTTCTGAAATTTTTAGAATCTGTTTTTTTACTTGGAAGTTGTGGGTTACAATGTATAAACGAGAAGGGCACTGGGTAGAGTGCATACCTCCGTCACGCAATGCCTGATCCAGGAGAACATATCGGGCCCAATACATTTTTGAAATATCATACTATACTGAAACGCAAAAGAAACTTACCACTTGTTTGAAATGTAATAAAATTGTAACAGTTCAAAATAAAACAAACCAACAATTGCTAATTGAAACATTGGCATTTTATTGATGACATGTCAAGTTTTTGACCAAGATACACCATCTCATCAGTTTGTTCTACAGTACAGAACAGCACAGGGTGCAATGTCAGTCCCCTTTCAATAGCGTGTGTGGCCACCATTGTTTTGGATACAGGCAGTGCATCGTCGGCACATACTGCCTACCAGTCCTTGGATGGATTGCTGCTGGATTCTGTCCCACTCAGTCCTCAATGTCTGAAGCCATCTGACTTAGGACCATCTGCCTGTCCTGCCTTGCAGTGGTGACTCTTGGCCTCCCTGATCGAGGTCTGTCATTTGCAGAGTTGTGGAGGGTGTCTCTGTCCACCACGGCCGATATCGTCTGGTGTGAACAGCGAAGGCGACGTGCCACCTCACGGTAGCTCAATCCGCCTTGCAGTATGCCCAAAGCACACTGCTGTTGATCCCTTGACAATCGTGGCATGTTGATTGAAATTCCCATTTTGCACTGGCCTTTTTAAAGCCAATATCAAGACATCACATGCAGCTCATTAAAATCATCCCGTACCCCTTGGCTAATCACTGACAGTCAAAACGGCTGTTCAACAGCTGTGCTATGAAGTGACCATTGAAGGTTCAAATGACCATCCATGACCGTTTTGTCTGACAGTGAGGATACTATTGTCCACAAATAAGTTCACACATTTACTACACACAGTGTTATTGTTGATATTTGAAGGTTTAAAAGGTGGTAAGTTTCTTTTGCGTTTCAGTATACATATTGTCTCTGGCCCCATCTCTCAATGGTGAAGAATCACTTTAGAAATTAAACAATTCTCGTATCCAGATCTGGATTTGGATCTTTACCAAAATTGGAACAATTCATCCTTACCACACACCCAACATGTCCAGCTAGTTTCATCCAAAATTGTTCACAACTTTTTGAGATATTGTGCTACATATCGTTTTTGGCACTATCTCGTAATGGTGAAGAATCATTTAAAAAATTCTTCGACCTGGATCCGGTACCAAATCTTCACCAAAATCTAATCAGTATGTCCTTGTCACAAACCGAACCCATCCACAAAATTTAATCCGGATACGTCGAAAACTTTTTGAGATATCCTGTACACAGACAAACAAAGAAACAAACAAACAAACAAGCAGACAGAAAGGAGTGAAAACAGAACCTCCTCCTTCACCTTCAGTGGTAGAAGTACTACAGGTGGAAATATACCATCAGAGATGGGGAATCCCCCGCCATTGAAAAATAATTGAAATCAAATAAGCGGATTTCCATTTATTACAAAAAACATTTTTTTCAAGATGGCCGCCCCAGTCGGCCATCTTGGATCTGGCCACGCCCAAAATCAATAGGGTTCTTCCTTTTCAGGTGGTACATGTGTGACCCAAATTTCAAATCGATATGGTGAACAATTTATGAGTTATCGCACTCACAGCTATAAATCTTGACGCCCAGCCAGCCAGCGGGACGGACGGACCACCCCAGTCGGCCATCTTGGATCCGGCCACGCCCAAAATCAATAGGGTTGTGATGAATTGAAGGATGTGACGCATGATCACATGTCGCGTGGCTCGCACACGGGACAGATAAAACCGAGATTCCGCGCGGTCGGTGGGATTGTCCCTGGGGCATTGTCATTTACGGCGGTGGTTCACTTGGTGCTCGTTGAATGGTAAGAATTGAGAGTATACCAGACTCCGTGCTAATTGCCGATTTATTTTGCGGTGATCGACTGCATGTGTATACCTTGCTGCACATGGACTCCTTGCTACACATGTATTCCTTGCTGCACATGTATTTCCTCATGTGTCTGTAGAAGCGGCTTCAATCAAGTGAAATAAAGCCTACACTCCGAAGGTTTTTCCCTCGCATTCATTTCAAGGGTTCTTCCTTTTCAGGTGGTACATGTGTGACCCAAATTTCAAATCGATATGGCAAACAGTTTATGAGTTATCGCACTCACAGCTATATATGTTGACGCCCAGCCAGCCAGCTGGATGGACGGACCGCCCAAGTCGGCCATCTTGGATCCGGCCACGCCCAAAATCAATAGTGTTCTTCCTTTTCAGGTGGTACATGTGTGGCCCAAATTTCAAATCGATATGGCGAACAGTTTATGAGTTATCGCACTCACAGCTATAAATGTTGACGCCCAGCCAGCCAGCCAGATGGATGGAATGCCCCAGTCGGCCATATTCAATCCGGCCACACCCAAAATAAATAGGGTTCTTCCTTTTCAGGTAGTACATGTGTGACCCAAATTTCAAATCGATATGGCGAAAAAAACATTTTTTTCAAGATGGCCGCCCCAGTCGGCCATCTTGGATCCAGCCACACCCAAAATCAATAGGGTTCTTCCTTTTCAGGTGGTATATGTGTGACCCAAATTTCAGATTGATATGGCGAACAGTTTATGAGTTATCACACTCACAGCTATAAATGTTGACGCCATAAATGTTGACGCCCAGCCAGCCAGCCGGACGGACGGACGGACCGCCCCAGTCGGCCATCTTGGATCCGGCCACACCTAAAATCAATTGGGTTCTTCCTGCCACACGGCAGGGGATAAAAAGTCTGATTTAATGCAATTTCATTCCAAGCTTTAAGGCAACAAAAGGTGAAAATTTGAAAAGTGGTGTAGACTTTCTAAAGGCACTGTACATGGATTTGAACCCCAGACCACCAAGTCACTGCCCATGTGGTCAGATAAGAGCACAAAACTATCCATTTAGCACAAGTTCTGTTTAATTACAATCAAACAAAATGTTGCACAACAATTGTGTTTCGACTTGAGCCCGACAATGCTGTTAAAATTGAGAAATTGTTGAGTTGAACCAAGTGCCATGAAAACACAAAAACAAGTATTGGATATCGTGTCGGGTAAATTAAGACTCGGTGGCTTCATTGTGAGAGCATCTATTCCAAGAATGGAGGTCAGCTGTTCGATTCTGATGTGGGTGTAGTCATACCATAGACTTGTAATAATAGTGCATGCTGCTTGCTTTGTGCTGAGAATTGAGGACAAAGCACGAGCAACACCTTAAGTTGGCATCCATGGGGAGGAGGAAATTCCTCCTTAATTATCCACTGAGTGTAGAACCAAAAGTGATGTCATAAATATGGCACCAACAGGACCCAGAGTGCCTTGGAGAATTTTGTCACTTCCCCCCATTCTTAGTGGCTGTCTTTGTCTGAAGTCAAATTTCATGTTGTCTCATGCATTTGTCTGCATGTGTGCAAATTGTGTTGCAGATCCTCCACAAGGTTTCGACATTTATGCAGGAACTCCTCACGATGCACTCCCAGTTAACGTATTTTCACTGATACGCAAGCAATAAGGTAATGAACATCACTTTATGCCAAGTATTTTTACTGATACACATTTTTTCTTTTCTGCCAGGTCTAAAGGAGTAGCATATGTGCTGTGAAGCAATGGTGAGAATCTGAATGGAAGGGGATTATTACATTGAAAAGTGAAGGGTAACAATATAAAACAGGATTCCGTACAAAGGAATGCAAATCTCTGCTGTTGGCACGCACTGTAACAGATGCTTAAGGCCTGTCGCAGCTAAGTGGGAGCCACCCTGTTCCAATGCTTGTATTTAAATAACAGTAAATAAACACAAATATGAGTAAACTAGCCTTCTTGAAACCCTCACAGTCAGTTAGAGCATTGAAAAATCTATTAAAAAAAAATGTATACTTTAATGACCGTCAGATGTCAGGATCCTAAGATTAATGTACGTTAAATGCTATCAGCTGAAAAATCAGTGATATTTCCAATTTCATTTTTAGATTTTCAGATGTTTAATTTATCTGATATTCGTCATTGGAACTTGGTTTTGAAAAGTTTATTTCAACAGAAAGAGTGAACTTTCCTTTCCAGAACATAAGTTACAGTTTGAAAATCGATCAAAAATTGGCTGAGTGGCATGTGATAGAGTGAAATTTATCCTAGTTTCACTTTGAATGCCTATTCAGGGATGAAAAATTTAAAGTGCCTGCGTGTGCTATTCTGTGAAGTGTGCTGAAAGTGGCTGAGATGAGGCTCATTTTACCAACAGTAATCATATTATCTAATTTTACAAACATTATAGACATATTTTGATTAAATACCGCTCACTGACCACGCGTTTCAAAATTTCAAATTTGTCCGCCATTACGCGACAATCAATATTATTTTACCTGAATCATTGAATTTGGAATTTGCAATTGCAATAAACAATACAATTTTACCTGAATCATTGAATTTGAAATATCTTACCCCAAATGATACATTTCTGTCATGACCAATTTGCAGGAAAAATTCAGGTTTGTCTCAATCTCCCTCAACAGCCAAAGGGAGATTTTTTTCTTGTCCGTCATTACGCGACGATGATGGAATTCTGGAATTATTGCTGAAATATTGAGGTGAGTGAATGTTTTAAGTATTTGGACATTAAAATAGATGAATCAGACTGACTTCACAAGTCTATGAGCAATAATGCTCAAATATTTATCTGACAACCATTTGGAGGGAAGAAAATTTAATTTTTTATTCATGTCCATCGAGAAATATGAAAATTTGCCAAAATTTGATACTATCGTGTCGCGACATCCTGGCCGAACAAGTGGAACAGATTGTCATAGTAAGTGTCCATGATATTTAAATGTTTATCAGTCTGGTTCCTTTCCTGAGTTGTGTTTGTCTGAATTGATAAACTGTTTTTTGCCTTGTGTTCCATATATGCTCCAGTTTATGGAATAGTTAATGATTTGATAATTTCATGAAGTTCATTTTTGATAATTTTTGGTCAGTTTTGGAACGAAGTGGCTCCCACTTCGCTGCGACAGCCTTAACATTCTGTTAAATTTATGATTATTGACCAGGTAGGGAAATATAAAGGTGCTTAATCCCAAAGGCACCCATGATTCAGACTTCTGAGACACAGTTGCCTGTTCATGTAAGCACCACCTCCAGTGCTCCACGATAGTCAACGTGCTGTTGGCCACGATTGACGCCTCGCAGGAACGGGCTGTTGGCCATGATCGTGGCTTCACGGGAACGTGCTGTTTGCCACGATCGTGGCCTCATGGGAACGTGCTGTTGGCCACGATGGTGGCCTCACGGGAACGTGCTGTTGGCCACAATCGTGGCCTCATGGGAACGTGCTGTTGGCCACGATTGTGGCCTCACGGGAACGTGCTGTTGGCCACGATCGTGGCCTCACAGGAATGTGCTGTTGGCCACGATCGTGGCCTCATGGGAACGTGCTGTTGGCCACGATCGTGGCCTCATGGGAACGTGCTGTTGACCATGATCGTGGCCTCACGGAAACGTGCTGTTGACCACGATCGTGGCCCATATCATTGTTCAACAAGATATATTGTTTGTTCCGATATATGCCTGGTATTGGCTTAATGGTTAGGGTGATGGGCTTGGAATCCTCAGATCCTGAGTTCAAATCCCACTCAGCTGTTGAATTAATACCAAGTGGGGTTAACTCGGCCTATCATCCTTCCGACGTCGACAAAATGAGTGCCAGCTTGCTGGTATCCTGTGTCGGAGTGGCGACACGTCCAGGATTGTGCCCAATAGCCAAGGAGACTGCTTCGGCAGCACCAACGCTCTGCAAAGAGTATGGTCCCAATGGATGGATGGTTCTGATATAAGTGTTTGTTACTATGGTTGTCTTTTATGGTTGCCTTTTGAACAATCGATGTTATATTCAGCCTGCATGAAAAAAAATACTATATTTTCATATTACAGTATTTGCAGGAGAAATTCAGCACTCAAACATTTAAAGGGTTAACTTGAATGAAATGCATTTCAGCCCATTAACCCTGACCAAGTTCTGAAAAAGCATCATGCAGTCTGAAATTCAGGGTTTAAAACAGTCTCTCATATCTGAATTGGAATATGCCAGTACATGTTTCCCCCCATATATACATCTCTTGCAAAACGCATTGAAACTTGCAATGGTATGTCGCATGTGTCAGTTTCAGACACCCTGATTTCGAGTGATGTAATGTGACATACGGATGGGCCCCTAGTTGCTTAGCCATGTCATTTTACACTTGTCAGAGCATTAGTACAAACAGTAGGTTGCAATAACAAGTAAATTGTATAAAATTATCACTTGTAAATTTTCATGATATTCCTCAATGTAAAAAAAAAAAGACTCCAATTATTACAAGTTATCACATTAAATCTGACATCTACAGACATGTGCCATACCAAAAAAACATCACCACATTTGATCCCTTAAGGATGCAACAAACGTGTAAAATTTCAACTTCGAGCACATGCTTTCTTACCATAAAAGAGGTTGTTCATTATTTATTTATTTTTAAAGATGAGAAGAACGTTATCAGGTTCACGAAGAATTAGAACACATACTGTATGCAGTATTATCGGAAGAGAATTGGTGGAATGGAATGACCAAGTAGAAAACAATAAATCTCTGGCCTCACCTCATTGGCCCGTTCACCGAGGACTTCATGCAAGGCATTGATGATGAGCGTGTTTCCATTAATCGTTTTGGCATAGCATGGGATGTCACACTCCGACAAGGCCTGCGCACAAGCATGCACGCGCGTTTTCTTCACCCTCCCGTTAAGTTGTTTCTTCCAACAAATATCGTAATTTATTGAGCAGTAATAGGTTTTCCGAAAGCATTTTATTAACATTTAAAGGATGTTACAAATTGCACTAATGTTTGAACACCATATACTCAACTTTATCTTATTTGCAAACTTCAAAATAGTGGTTTAACTCAAATAAGAACCTTCGACACGTGGAGGCAGTACGTGACTTTTGAAATGATGCATTGTCACCCCGATTGCCCAGCAAGCATGTGCAGAAACCCCTAGTAAGGCAGTAATTTGGGTCAGCCTGGACATATTTCATGCCTTCCAGATAAAGATTGTAGGATGAAACGACAAAAAAAGCTTTCAAAGAAGCCAAAAGCACTTATAAGTGTTCCTGTGAGAAAGGGTGTGCTTCTGCACAACGAAACAGTTGGAGAACTTCATGATCAACTTGTCCAAAGAGTTGACATGTTACAGTGAGTGTTGCAAAAACTCCCGGCGATGTGCCTCTGCGAAAGGCTGAAGATGGTGCTTTTTTAAACAAACCTCTGTGTTTCACAACACCGATGGGGAGGTCATATCTGGGGCTTGTCGGTGCACAGGGTAAGTTTAAAATGAATATATTTACTATTAATCACGTTTTGGAGGAGAAGAGGGAGTGGGAATTGTATGGGCTGAGTGCTGTCACAAGTACTGTTGGACCCCAATATTTGTAAATTCACTATTCGCGGACCCCGTGTATTTGCGGGTCATAAAGTGCGACCCGCTTCGACATTCGGGCTTCACGTATTCGCATTTTTTGTGAACACTTCCGAACTGGTCTCCTATATATCCATCCACCTGGAAAATTGGAAATCAGCCAACATCACAGCAATATATAAAAAAGGTGCAAAAACAGATCCCCTTAACTACAACCCAATTAACTCACTTCCAATCATCAGCAAGGTCAGAATCCATCATCGTAGTTGACATAAAAATATTCCTTTTCTCCTACAGCCTCATCTCAGATCATCAATTTGGATTCAGACCTGGTCACTCGACCTTGGACATGCTGTTTCTCCTCTCCCAACAATGCTGGACACCCTCAATATCAGTCATGAGATCAGGGCCGTCCCTCTGGACATATCTCGAGCTTTTGATACAATCTAGCATCCTGCCTTGCTCTCCAAAATGTCTGCCTATGGAACCCAAGGCTAACTCCACTCTTGTTAACAGACTGCGTTAACGGACCATCTGACGTGATAACAAATACTCCTTGCATGTTCCTTTATATGATAATAATTATATTATCTTCCATAACCTTCCTTCGGGGAGGGTATAATGTATCATATACACATAATCCTCCTCTATTTCATCATGTATAATAAATATACATCACATTATCTTCCTCACGATAGGGTTTGATCTATTATCGGATATTCCTGAACTCATCACATATTACATTTCTAAAAAATGCTCTCCCCGACTGCATTGTAACCCCCGAGCTGATCAACTGTGCCTCGAGTAAATGTTCCGATGCGTCCTTGAGTAAATGGTCAATCGCACCCCCTAGTAACGGCTCTACTGTACCCCATGGTAACTCTCCAGTAAATGCTTGAATATACTCGATAGTGTAAATGCTCTACTGAGCCCCATAGTAACCGGTCCACTACATGCCCCCTTCCCCCCCCCCCCCCAAGTATAGTAACAGACAGAGGAAGGAGATCAAGGAGAGGAGACACACGTAAAGTTGCATCACAGAGATCGCATTGTGCCATGCATGCTCAGGGGAGATTCATCAACGTCAGTGGGGGTATGATTAAGCAACTTGAAGCATTCTTTGTTGTAACATGCTGTTTCTGCAAGGTGTGTGTGAACTCCTATCGGGGCTGGTAATTAATCACAGCGAGGCATGAGTGATTCTCTGTGGCAGGGCTGACAACGTATCTTAACCAGTTTGCTTCGTACAGACACGAAAGAAAGCACTGCGTCTCAGTGCCATTGTGCTGTACCGATCTTCCAACATCACATGCAGGTACTCCTGCGCCATCTGGTGCACAATTAACGTCATTGCAAATGAGTTTCAACTGTCTCGACTGTTCACTGTACCAGAAAGACAATCATCGACTGCTTCGTTGAAAATTTGTAGCAACTGCCTCGACTACAAAATACACCTTCAAATCAAACATCATGTGCTCGATACATCATAATGTCAAAGCATCTGCATGCTGTGGCTCCTGTCTGCGTTTCAGGATGTGAAGATTGTGCATAGATGCATTTTGTGAACTTTTACTTTTGCTTACGTCGTCAGTAAGGTTCAGTTTAAGGTAATGTGGTTCATTCAGGAAAATTGTGGCATGCATCCTGCTTGTTTCATTAGTAATTCATCAAATTGCCTGTTTATTCCAGCTGATCAGAATCTGCCCAACAACCAGCCCCGAGACCCTGGGTGTGGTTACTGCCTTCTCAGGTGATGTCTCCAGAGCATGCGTCAATATGCGTGCGCACGCACACACACACTTCTATTTTAATAAAGAAGTGATCTTGCATTACAAAATTTGAATTTGGACCAATCATGTCACCTGTAAATGGGAAAAATAAAAAAGAAATCCACATTACACGCAGGTCAAAGTGATTAATCTTTCCGGTAAGAAATTGTCATTTACCTTGAACTCTGAAAGCCATGTCTTTACAACACTGTCTTTGTTGATCATTACTGTGGCATTTCTATTCATCCTGCAGAACAGCATGGGACACAGAAGGAGGATGTGCTATAATAAACACAAAATAATAACAATCATAACTGGAAGGGCACTCTGTAGAGCAAGCACATTACCGGTCTAAAGTTTTAGAACACCCTCATTTTTCCAGTTTTTTACTGAAATTTAAGCAGTTTAATGTTTCAATATACTCTGAAATTAAATCGTAGAACAAATAAACAATTGCAGAGAAAAAAACAGAAATCATGGAATCGTTTTGTTGAACCAAATTTAATCTAAAATTTTGTCTCATCAAAGTAGCCACTTTTTGCAGATATAACAGCCGAACATACTCGTGGCATTCTTTCTACAATGGAAATCAAATATTTTTCCCAACGCTGTTGCAGAAGTTCCCACAAATGTGTTGCACTTGTAGGTTGCTTTGCTTTCACCCTTCTGTCCAGTTCATCCCGAACCAGCTCGATGGGGTTTAAGTCTGGAGAATGTGCTGGCCATTCATTGATTTGAAGCCTCCCGTCTTGTTCTTTTCGTCTAAGGTAGTTCTGGCATAGCCTGGAGGTATGTTTTGGGTCGTTATCTTGCTGTAGGAAAACCCCTGATCAACTAGGCGTAGACCAGAGGGTATTGTATGGCGCTGCAAAATGCTGTGGTAGCCCTTTTGGTTCAGGGTGCCAGTCACTCTGTGCAAGTCGCCGACTCTGGATCCAGAAAAAGAGTCCCAGATCATCACGCTTCCTCCTCCATGTTTGAAAGTTGGTGTCACACACACTGAGGAACCATCCTTTCGCCTACTCGACGGCGTACAAAAAAACCTGCGTGACGAACCGAAGATTTCAAATTTTGATTAAATCGGTCCATAAGACCTTCTTCCAGTTTTCAGTAGTCCACTGGCGGTGCTTCATGGCCCAGACAAGCCTCTTTTTCATATTTTGCCATCTTAGCAATGGCTTTCTTATGGCCACTCGACCTGTCAAACCTGCAGCTCGAAGTCTTCTCTTCACAGTTGAAACTGAGACTTCCTTACTTCAACCAGTGTTAAGCTGTGCCTGAAGCTGCTGTCCTGTGAGCCACCTATCACGCAAGCTGTTGACTCGCAGAAACTTGTCTTCTGATTGTGTTGTGGCTTTGGGTCTGCCAGACCTCTTCCTGTCAGAGTTTCCTCCAGTTTCCAATTACCTTTTGATGGTGTAGGAAACTACACTCACTGACACCTTGGCTTCCTTTAAAATTTATCTAAAGGAAAGACCTACACTTTTAAGGGTTATAATGGTCTGTCTGCCTTCCTTTGTTAATTGCCTTTTTCTCGCCATTATGATAGCAATATACTATTTCCTGCAGTGCAATATTATCCAAATAATGCTTCAGAGGGTGGAGCAACACAGTCTATTCCAACACTGCTTTTATACAGATAGATGGTTTGTAACTAATCAACAAAAGTTGGGACACCTGTAGAAATTGTTTGCATCAACTTTCAAGGCTCAATTTACTTCCATTGCTGCAGAATAGCTGCAATTGCTAACCCATTACTTGTTCCCTAAAAAGGGCCTTTTTAACAACTCTGAAATTTACATTATTTTTCAGTTTTTGGTAACCTAAACTTTTTTTAACCACTGGCAGTTTACCACTTAGCTTTGTACCATTTCAGGTTATTCACTGGACTAGAACTGCTTAAATTTCAGTAAAAACTGAAAAATGGGGGTGTTCTTAAACTTTTGACATGTAGTGTACCTCCACCATGGAATGCCTGATCCACGAAAACATATCAGGCCCAATCAATTTTTGAAATTTGTTGTAAATTGTTTTTGGCCCCATCTCTCAATGGTGAAGAATCACCAAAACCTTTTTAATTCTCGTATCCGAATATTCACCAAAATCTAATCAATTTGTCCTTGTCACAGACCCAATCTGTCCACCAAGTTTCGTCCATATCTGTCCACAACGTTTTGAGATGTCTTATTCACAGATAAAACAAACAAACAGACAGACAGGGTGAAAACATGACCTCCTTCCACCTTCGGTGACGGAGACAATAATAGCATGATGGCAAATACAAAAAGAACACCACCATGGTGATATACATGTCCCTTGGTCCCACCCAACCCCCTCCGAGTGAAATGAAGTTGACAAACTAGTAGGATGAATGTGATGTTGATAGAGCACAGGCACGATGGGCCAAGTGGTCTCCTCCTGCATCAAAGTTCCTGATATAACATGTAAAATGGAGGCAAGGTCCATCCTTCAACCATAGGAAAGGTACGAGGAAGCAAGGGAGGTTTGGGGTTGAGGAGTAGCCAAAGACATCTGGGAAACACAAATCAACAAAAGGAAACAAGATCACAAATGTCTTCTTTCATCTCAACCAAACAAACAAACAAAAAAAATATCTGGATTGTCATGTGCTTGGGGGTCACGACTACACGTAGCGTACCTGTGAAAAAAACTGCAGTGACACAACATATTGTTACGGCCACGGGTGTACTGAGTGTATTATGAGGGGGTTAATCCTCGTTTCTCCTCGGAAGAACCGAACCTGGGGCCACCGCTCAAAATTAACTTTGTGGTGTAGTGGGTTGTTTAACTACCATGAACGCCAATCAGTTAACCACGAGTTCCAGTGGTGTCCGCCATCTAATTTGCAGTTTAACTCGAGGTCACATTACCTCCTCACTGGGGAACGCACCCTCGGCGATGCACCAATCTTATCTTGATTAGATCTTAAGTAATGCGGCTGAGCATTTTCCGCTGGTGCATGCCGACTATGACAGGTTAATTTATTTGGGTGTTATAATCTCCCAGTATATCTAGGTTCGGACAATGCTGGATTAATGAAAGGAAATGACAGTCATGGAGAGGTTGAAACATCAACAAGGAATTTATTGTAAAGAAATATAAATAAACTAAAGGACTTTTTATTTCCTTGTCGATTAAATGGATGAATTAAAATCAATAAAATGTTCAATCAACAAAATAATCTCAAACAAATAAAGAATTCAACAAGCATTTATCGAAGAAATGGACAAAGAGCAGATGCTTATCACTATGCCTTACTTAACAATTAAACACGAGAGATGGGTACCCAGATCATCCAGGGGGAAAAGAAATCCAGTCCCGGCTTACCAAGGCAGACGTCATCGTATGTCTCCGAAAATAACCCAAAATGTGTGAGCGTGCCTTGGTCTACCTCTCCAAATGAGCTCTCCACAGCTTGGCTCGTTTCTGCTGTCAGCACCCTGCCTCACCGTGCACCCATCCGCAAACAGGCTCAAACACCAATCAAAGTCAAGTCGTCACCCTCAGGAACCAGGAACGCCAAGGGCAGAACCAGCAGAAAGAGTCCAACTGTCACCAACCACCGTTGCTTGCTGCTGTCCCCAAATCATCAGGAGCTGTCAGGAACTTTCAGGAACTGTCAGGAGCTGTTACCAACTGTCAGCAGGATCTCTCACCAACTCCTATCAGGATCACTGACCAACTGTCAACAGGATCTCTCACCAACTCCAACAAGGCAGTCCTGCTGTGCTTTTATCGGCGACCAGTGTAGGCAGAGCCTCAAGCAGACCAGCCAAATCCAGCTTGCCTATTGGCACATCGCTGCATGTGACATCCAACCGTCCATTCTCGCGGTCATTCTCTCTTGACCATCAAACAAGATGCAACTCCCAATTAACACAGGCCTGGCTTACGATGCCATGTTTGGAGCGCTGGACAGACACCAGAAAGCAGCCATTTGCCAGAACAACTGAGCGAAAACATGAAGCGCTCACAAAACGTCAACTGGCAATTATCACCTCTTTGTTCAGCCCGATCCGAAGAAGAGCCAGTTCGCATCTGTAGAGCTGCTGAACTCGGTGTCGATCGCCGATGGAAAAAGGTGGGTGTTGAACGTCAATGGAAAAAGGTGGGTCCTGAGCTAAATGATCTGAGACCAGAGCCATGTTTGACTGTCAGAATGAACTGTCCAGGAAAAGCTTGCAGTGTGATAACTCAAATGTCCTACAAGTCCAAAATGAAAATGATAACCAAAATAAAATGTGTAAACAAATTGTGCATTTCCAAGCCAGTGTGTCTTGATGGAAAGGGAATAGAACGAGTATCCATTGGGCTAATGGCTATCTCTCGCGTGCACAAACGGTGAATATCTCTCATGCAGAAATGAAAACTGATGTACAATCATACGTCTTGAATGTGTCGTAAAGAGGAAAAGGGTATCCCATAAGAAAGAAAGGGAACCTATTCTTTACCCTTCTCAAATGCATCAAATAGTTAGAATCCAACCAGACAAGGGGATGGGTCTATTCTGAACATGCATTTATGGAAATAACTGTGTGAGGACCTGAGTTTCATGTGCATTACTCAGATCTGATTCTGAAATCCACAACATACACAAAAGTTACAGTTCACAATCTTGTACTCTGAAACAAGGGCAGTAATCACAGGGTCCCCGTTAGGCCCCCACGAAGCCCGTGGCTACTGCACACACACACACACACACACACACACACACACACACACACACACACACACACACACACACACACACACACACACACACACACACACACACACACACACACACCCCAATGGTCTTTCTTGAAGGCCTCCAGCTCGAGGACAGGTGAGCTAGAGACCAGAGCCTGCGCTTGGACCTGTCCACCTCGTGTGGTCTTCGACGATCTGGCTCTTTGGGACTCGAACCCGCAGCAACGATGCCACTCCAAGCACCAGGGACGGAGGAAAAGCGTCGGATGCCAGGTGGACGAGACGAGAGATGACCCGAGCACTGCCAAGCCGACCAGACAAGACGAGTCGGTCTCCGGCACCTCAAACCCGATCGCTGCCAAGCCGACCAGACCAGACGAGTCGATCTCCGGCACGTCAAACCCGATCGCCCAACCCTAACGCTGTTTACAAGGCCTGGCATGACTTTTATTGCATTTCTCCTGCGGGCTGGGGTGTCGTGGGAAGGATCGCAGTCTGAGACATCTCACCTCCCATTGGTCCGGGGTTCGTGACAAAGTCGGTGTCTGAGACGTCTCACGCCTCCCATTGGTCGAGAGGCTGTGGGAAAGTTCGCCGTCTGAGACATCTCGCCTCCCATTGGTCCGGGGTTTGTGAGAAAGTCGGTGTCTGAGACGTCTCACACCTCCCATAACAGCAGCCAAGAAATCTTTGAGAGACAGTGATCTTAGAAAAAGCTGTAATGACCTACTTATCCTGTTAACTGATTAAAATTAAAGTCATGTGGAACCTAACAAGCTGCTTGAAGAACTCAAGCTTCTGTGCAACTCGGTGCTGGAAACACCAACTTAATTTAACGAAAAACTCACTCATTGACACCTTAATACCAAAATGCGCACCTTGCTCCGAGGGTGTTATTAGTGACGCCTGTACTGGTCAGCAAAAAGACCAGTATTGGCACCAGCGCTGGTCACTTTTGCAACAGCAAAAAGCTCTTTATGCCTGGTGTTGGCTTAATGGCGAGGGTGGTGGGCTTCGTATTCTAAGGTCCTAAAGTTCAAATCCCGCTCTGCCGTTGAATAAAAACAGATGGGGTTGACTCAGCCTATCATCCTTCCGAGGTTGGCAAAATGAGTACCAGCTTCCTGGGATGATTGAGCCATTTGAGTATCTTGTGTCAGAGTGGCGACCCATCCAGGATTGTGTCCAATAGCCTAGGAGACTGCTTAGGCAGCACCGACACTCTGCACAGCGTATGGTCCCAATGGAATGGAAAAAATTTCAAAATATTCTCTACTAATGCCAAGAGATTCAACAATAAAATGGAAGAGTTTGAAGCTAAAGTAGATAGCAAAGAGTATGATATAATTACAGTAAGAATGACATGGTATAATGAGGAGAGAAATTGGAGGACAGGATTTGAAGGCTACAAGATGCATGTACAGTAGGTATGACTGGAAAGAGAGAAAAGGAGGGGTGTACAAAAAAGGATTTGTATCGATTACAGAAAGTCCAGAACAGGTGTGCTTGCCTTTGCCTGAAAAAAAACCTAAATGGTAGTTTAGTACTCCGAGGGGGTCTAATCAACTCTGGGGTACCATTAAAAAATTAGGGGCACTCATTGTAAAGCCTGGTGTTGGCTTAGCAGTTAGAGTGGTTAGCTTGGGATCTTCTGGTCCTCAATTTGAACCCCTTTTTTTCCGTAGAATTAACACCAGGTGTGGTTGACTCACTCTGTCATCCTTCTGAGGTTGGTGAAATGAGTACCAGTGTACTGGTAATTGGGGCATTGCATCAGCGGTACAGGAACATTCGAGAGAGGAGGGAATAGGGGACAACAGCAAAGCCAAATGGTGAACAGCTGGTTTGAAGACCTGGAGGGAAGAATGAGATTGAAGAGGATGCGGAAGTTGGTTCTACAGGTGGGGAAAAAAAAAAAGAGGAAAAATGAGTGGAGGTGAGCAGTGGTCCTGGATTTAGGTTGTTCCACCAGAAGGTTGATGGTGGACCATGTGTGCCCTGCAGAAACCTGTGGGGAGGGGAGGAGAAAAGCATGGAAAGAGCAGAGGGTGCAAGACCAGAGAGGAGGCGGTCAAATACAGAGAGACCACCGACCTGTCTGCGATGGGAAAGTGATAGGCCCATAGACTCAGCATCAGCACGAGAGAGTACAATGATCTTGAAGACCTTGGTTTCCATGACGTCAAGTTGAGCACAATGTGAGGCAGGGGAGCCAGCTCAGAGCGGAGAGCAGTACTCCATCAAGCTGTGGATGAAAGCCTTAATTGGTGGTAGATAGGAGTTCAGGTGTGCCAAGGACGGACTTTGTATGACAGAGACTGCCCAGTCAGCAGCTGCCTTTGGAGGCCAACTTTGAAATGTGGTTTGCCCAAGAAAGATTATGGCTGAGAGTGAGACCCAGGAGTTTGAATGACTGAACTTCCTCAAGGGGATTGTAAAGAAAGTAAATTGGAGGGTTTGCCAGACAGTCCTTTTGGTGAAAGAGAGTGAAAGTGTGAGATTTGTCAGGATTGAAAGACCTATTGCAAGTGATTGTTCAGCAGCTTGTGATTTTGTCAAGGTCTGACGACAGAGGAAAGGCTATAGCCTGCCTGTCTGAAGGATGAGGGATGTCATGGCAGAGGGTGGAGTCATCAGCAAATAGATAAAGTAGATTTTCAAGAGATATCAATTGATGAAGATCAGGAATACAACTGGGCCCAAAACAATGCCTTGGGGCACTCCAGTCATGACATGGAGAGGAGATGAAAGGAAACCATTGAAAGTCACACGTTGGCTACAAGAGTCGAGGAGGTTCGTAAGCAATGTGTACAGTTGGCCTTGGATGTCATCGGTAAAGAGTTTGGAGAGTAAGGCAGGATGCCAGACTGTATCAAAAGCACGAGATATTGTTGCGGGCCGGGTATCGGCGACGAGCGCGACCACTAGATGGAGCTGTAGAGTCGGCTCCACCGAACACCCGGAATTCAGATCGTTACCCTCGGATAACTCCGGGGGTACGGGTCCCCTACAGGACCATGAATCGTCAATAAATCTACCACATGGTTCAAGGTTATTTGCCAAACTTCAAAATACCTAGAGGCCGACGTGGCGAACTACCGAGTATTCACACCCTCGACGGAGCTCGAACGGGACGAGTCGATTCCGTGCTTGACCCGTGCGTAACCTGAGCGGATGGGTACCGAGGTCCCGTTGGTCCAAATGCACACAACTACAGCAACAACGGCCTTTTTAATTCCCCAACACACACCGTGTTAAGCCAATGAAGAAAACACAGAAACGAGCTGAAACATTCAACAAATGGATATTTCTTTACAATAGGTGGGGAAGGGAACACACAAGAGCAGAGTTAAACTGACTATAAAGACATGAAATCATGTACAGCACAAGCACTTAACAGTTCCTACTTAAAGACGGGCCCACAGACAGACGCACACCCAAAAGAAACGAAACGGACCTTCCCGCCTCGTACGGTCTTCGACGAGACGAGCAAACCAGACCGGCATCGAGATGCGTCCAGCCCAGCGAGATGCGACCCGCGCTCCAGCAGACCAGACCGGCGTCGAGATGCGACCAGCCCAGCGCCAGCGAGATGTGACCCGCGCTCCAGCAGACCAGAGCAGCGTCGAGGGATGTGTTCCGCGCTCAGCGTCGAGAGATGCGTTCCGCGCTCAAGCTGACGGAGAACCAGACTCCAGCGACAGGATGAGATGACAGCAGACGCCGGTGACAGGACGAGATCAATCTCCTCTGTTCGTCCAAAAAAAATCACCAACCTTTCTCTCTCGGAGGGAGGGGCCTCTTTCCCTGAGAACTCGCCTCTTGATTGGTCGGAACCATCGCGCGATTCCCTGGCCGACCTCCATTGGACAGACACACAGTAGGCAGGGCAACTCCCACCCTTCTGGGCGGAGTCCCAAGCGGAGGCGTTTGTGGCTCCGCCCACCTCCTCACCTCTGGCCGCGTGCTTAATGGCGATCGTGTTGAGTCGGAAACGGGGAGGGTGAGACTAATTAAGGATTAAGCGAAGGAGGGACGCCATGCCGACGTTAGACTCCACCCACGCACGCGCTTGCTGGCGAGCGTGCAAAGAATGCCGCGAGCAGAGTGTTGTTGCTGTGAGAGCGAAGATGGTGTGGATGTAAAAATCCTAACTATAAAAATAACTCACAGCGCATGTATGCAATTCCCATTAGACACAGGTAGGGGCCCTAACTAGAAACACACTTATCAAAACAACTAAGCTACGGGGACGGCTGTCTGTCTGTGTGCACAAGGCTTCCAGATTCGGAACAATATATCCAGGGAGATGGCCCTGAACTCGTGTCTGACACTGAGGGTCTCCCTCCATTGTTGGGTGAGTAGAAGGAGCATGTCCAAGGTGGAGTGACCTGGTTTGAAACCAAATTGGTGATCTGAGATGAGGTTGTTGTGGAAAAGGAAGAAAGACGAAGAACAGGAAAAAGGGGAAGGCCAGGGGGGTATGTGGGGACAGAGAGGCTTAAAAGGACGAAAAAAAAAAAGGACTCTTGAAGGAGTAAAAGGAAGAGACTGGGACTTGTCCATTTAGTCCTTTAACACCGTTTTGACACTTCAGAACCCTTGAAACCATATATGCCCTATTAGACCCCAACTATTGGATTGTACCCCTTGGACCCCACAGACCTTTGGACCCCTTCTGACCCTTTAGACCCCTTACACCTGTGGACCATTTTGACCTTCAGACCATTTTAGCTCTTAAGACCATCACACACTTTAACACCATTTAAATTCGGGTCTGAAAGGATTTAAGGGTCCTTTCACTGGACAAAAAGAAATGGAACGTTTTTCATCAATTCAGGACACGCTCGCTCATCAACAAATCGTTTTCACTGCGCGAATACAATCGTGTGTTATAATCAGGACTTTCAGCTCCCACGGGATCCTGATTTTTTTTCCATCGAATCAAAGTGAAAATCAACTTGAACACCGAATTCACCTCAACTACAAGCGGCGGCCCTGCATCGGGAGGAGGCGTCTGTCCCACTTGGGACGATTCATTCACGATAATAGTTAAAGTTCGTGTCAGAAAGTGCGAATGACATCACAGAGCCGGAGTTTGCTGACCTATTGCGAGAGACAGAACAGGTTCGGAGTCTTTCAGAAGAACAAAGTGGTCGGACCAGCTGGGTCACAGCTCAAAAGTGAAGAATAAGAGGGTAAAGGTCGTGTGAGCGAGGTTGGGAGGAAAGGTCAGCAGAAAGGTCGTGTGAGAGAGGAAGGGAGGCAAGGGCAGCAGAAAGGTCGTGTGAGGGAGGTGGTGAGGAAAGAGCAGCAGAAAGGTCGTGTGAGCGAGGTAGTGAGGAAAGGGCAGCAGAAAGGTCGTGTGAGAGAGGTAGGAAGGAAAGAGCAGCAGAAAGGTTGTGTGAGCGAGGTAGGGAGGAAAGGTCAGCAGAAAGGTCGTGTGAGAGAGGTAGGGAGGAAAGGTCAGCAGAAAGGTCGTGTGAGAGAGGTAGGGAGGAAAGGGCAGCAGAAAGGTCGTGTGAGAGAGGAAGGGAGGCAAGGGCAGCAGAAAGGTCGTGTGAGCGAGGTGGTGAGGAAAGAGCAGCAGAAAGGTCGTGTGAGCAAGGTAGTGAGGAAAGGGCAGCAGAAAGGTCATGTGAGAGAGGTAGGGAGGAAAGAGCAGCAGAAAGGTTGTGTGAGCGAGGTAGGGAGGCATGGGCAGCAGAAAAGTTGTGTGAGAGAGGTCGGGAGGAAAGGTCGTGTGAGCGAGGGAGTGAGGCAAGGGCAGCAGAAAGGTCGTGTGAGAGAGGAAGGGAGGAAAGGGCAGCAAAAAGGTCGTGTGAGCGAGGTAGTGAGGCAAGGGCAGCAGAAAGGTCGTGTGAGTGAGGTCGTGAGGAAAGGGCAGCAGAAAAGTTTTGTGAGCGAGGTTGGGAGGAAAGGGGAGCAGAAAGGTCGTGTGAGCGAGGCCGGGAGGCAAGGGCAGCAGAAAAGTTGTGTGAGCGAGGTAGTGAGGCAAGGGCAGCAGAAAAGTTGTGTGAGCGAGGTAGGGAGGAAAGGGCAGCAGAAAGGTCGTGTGAGTGAGGTCGGGAGGCAAGGTCAGCAGAAAGGTCGTGTGAGCGAGGTAGTGAGGTAAGGGCAGCAGAAAGGTCGTGTGAGAGGTAGAAAGGAAAGGGCAGCAGAAAGGTCGTGTGAGCGAGGTAGTGAGGCAAGGGCAGCAGAAAAGTTGTGTGAGCGAGGTAGGGAGGAAAGGGCAGCAGAAAGGTCGTGTGAGCGAGGAAGGGAGGAAAGGTCAGCAGAAAGGTCGTGTGAGAGAGGTAGGGAGGAAAGGGCAGCAGAAAGGTCGTGTGAGCGAGGTAAGGAGGAAACGGCAGCAGAAAGGTCGTGTGAGCGAGGTAGGGAGGAAAGGTCAGCAGAAAGGTCGTGTGAGAGAGGTAGGGAGGAAAGGGCAGCAGAAAGGTCGTGTGAGAGAGGTTGGGAGGAAAGGGCAGCAGAAAGGTCGTGTGAGAGAGGTTGGGAGGAAAGGGCAGCAGAAAGGTCGTGTGAGCGAGGTAGTGAGTCAAGGGCAGCAGAAAAGTTGTGTGAGCGAGGGAGGGAGGAAAGGGCAGCAGAAAGGTTGTGTGAGCGAGGTAGTGAGGAAAGAACAGCAGAAACGTCTTGTGAGCGAGGTAATGAGACAAGGGCAGCAGAAATGTTGTGTGAGCGAGGTAGTGAGGAAAGGGCAGCAGAAAGGTCGAGTGAGCGAGGGAGGGAGGAAAGAGCAGCAGAAAGGTTGTGTGAGCGAGGGAGGTAGGCATGGGCAGCTGAAAAGTTGTGTGAGAGAGGTCGGGAGGAAAGGTCGTGTGAGCGAGGTAGTGAGGCAAGGGCAGCAGAAAGGTCGTGTGAGCGAAGTAGGGAGGAAAGGGCAGCAGAAAGGTCGTGTGAGAGAGGTAGGGAGGTAAGGGCAGCAGACAAGTTGTGTGAGAGAGAGGTAGGGAGGAAAGGTCGTGTGAGTGAGGTAGTGAGGCAAGGGCAGCAGAAAGATCGTGTGAGAGAGGTAAGGAGGAAACGGCAGCAGAAAGGTCGTGTGAGCGAGGTCGGGAGGCAAGGGCAGCAGAAAAGTTGTGTGAGCGAGGTAGTGAGGCAAGGGCAGCAGAAAAGTTGTGTGAGAGAGGTGGGGAGGAAAGGGCAGCAGAAAGGTTGTGTGAGCGAGGTAGTGAGACAAGGGCAGCAGAAAAGTTGTCTGAGCGAGGGAGGGAGGAAAGGGCAGCAGAAAGGTCGTGTGAGCGAGGTCGTGAGGCAAGGGCAGCAGAAAAGTTGTGTGAGCGAGGTAGGGAGGAAAGGGCAGCAGAAAGGTCGTGTGAGCGAGGTAGTGAGGCAAGGGCAGCAGAAAGGTTGTGTGAGAGAGGTCAGGAGGAAAGAGCAGCAGAAAGGTTGTGTGAGCGAGGTAGGGAGGCAAGGGCAGCAGAAAAGTTGTGTGAGAGAGGAAGGGAGGAAAGGTCGTGTGAGCGAGGTAGTGAGGCAAGGGCAGCAGAAAGATCGTGTGAGAGAGGTAAGGAGAAAACGGCAGCAGAAAGGTTGTGTGAGCGAGGTAGGGAGTAAAGGGCAGCAGAAAGGTCGTGTGAGAGAGGTAGGGAGGAAATAGCAGCAGAAAGGTTGTGTGAGCGAGGAAGGGAGGAAAGGTCGTGTGAGCGAGGTAGTGAGGCAAGGGCAGCAGAAAGAACGTGTGAGAGAGGTAAGGAGAAAACGGCAGCAGAAAGGTTGTGTGGGCGAGGTAGTGAGGAAAGGGCAGCAGAAAAGTTGTGTGAGCGAGGTGGCGAGGAAAGGGCAGCAGAAAGGTCGTGTGAGCGAGGTAGTGAGGCAAGGGCAGCAGAAAAGTTGTGTGAGCGAGGTAGGGAAGGAAGGGCAGCAGAAAGGTCGTGTGAGCGAGGTCGGGAGGCAAGGTCAGCAGAAAGGTCGTGTGAGCGAGGTCGGGAGGCAAGGTCAGCAGAAAGGTCGTGTGAGCGAGGTAGTGAGGAAAGGGCAGCAGAAAGGTCGTGTGAGAGGTAGGAAGAAAAGGGCAGCAGAAAGGTCGTGTGAGAGAGGTAGGGAGGAAAGGGCAGCAGAAAGGTCGTGTGAGCGAGGTAGGGAGGAAAGGTTAGCAGAAAGGTCGTGTGAGAGAGGTAGGGAGGAAAGGGCAGCAAAAAGGTCGTGAGAGAGAGGTCGGGAGGAATGTTCAGCAGAAAGGACGTGTGAGAGAGGTAGGGAGGCAAGGGCAGCAGAAAGGTCGTGTGAGAGAGGTAGGGAGGAAAGGGCAGCAGAAAGGTAGTGTGAGCGAGGTAGTGAGTCAAGGGCAGCAGAAAAGTTGTGTGAGCGAGGGAGGGAGGAAAGGGCAGCAGAAAAGTTGATGAGCGAGGTAGGGAGTAAAGGGCAGCAGAAAGGTTGTGTGAGCGAGGTCGGGAGGAAAGGGCAGCAGAAAATTTGTGTGAGCGAGGTCGGGAGGAAAGGGCAGCAGAAAGGTCGTGTGAGCGAGGTCGGGAGGCAAGGTCAGCAGAAAAGTTGTGTGAGCGAGGTGGGGAGGCAAGGTCAGCAGAAAGGTCGTGTGAGCGAGGTCGTGAGGAAAGGGCAGCAGAAAGGTTGTGTGAGCAAGGGAGGTAGGCATGGGCAGCAGAAAAGTTGTGTGAGCGAGGTGGGGAGTAAAGGGCAGCAGAAAGGTCGTGTGAGAGAGGTGGGGAGGAAAGGGCAGCAGAAAGGTCGTGTGAGAGAGGTAGGGAGGAAAGAGCAGCAGAAAGGTGGTTTGAGAGAGGTAGGGCGGCAAGGGCAGCAGAAAAGTTGGGTGAGCGAGGTAGTGAGGCAAGGGCAGCAGAAAAGTAGTGTGAGCGAGGGAGGGAGGAAAGGGCAGCAGAAAGGTCGTGTGAGCGAGGTAGTGAGGCAAGGGCAGCAGAAAAGTTGTGTGAGCGAGGGAAGGAGGAAAGGGCAGCAGAAAGGTCGTGTGAGCGAGGTCGGGAGGAAAGGGCAGCAGAAAGGTCATGTGAGCGAGGTGGTGAGGCAAGGGCAGCAGAAAGGTTGTGTGAGAGAGGTCGGGAGGAAAGGGCAGCAGAAAGGTTGTGTGAGAGGAAAGGAGGAAAGAGCAGCAGAAAGATCGTGTGAGAGAGGTAGGGAGGAAAGAGCAGCAGAAAGGTCGTGTGAGCGAGGTGGTGAGTCAAGGGCAGCAGAAACGTCGTGTGAGCGAGGTGGTGAGGAAAGGGCAGCAGAAAGGTCGTGTGAGAGAGGAAGGGAGAAAAGGGCAGCAAAAAGGTCGTGTGAGCGAGGTAGTGAGGCAAGGGCAGCAGAAAGGTCGGGTGAGTGAGGTCGTGAGGAAAGGGCAGCAGAAAAGTTTTGTGAGCGAGGTAGGGAGGAAAGGGGAGCAGAAAGGTCGTGTGAGCGAGGCCGGGAGGCAAGGGCAGCAGAAAGGTCGTGTGACTGAGGTAGGGAGGAAAGGGCAGCAGAAAGGTCGTGTAAGCGAGGCAGGGAGGAAAGGTCAGCAGAAAGGTCGTGTGAGAGAGGTAGGGAGGAAAGGGCAGCAGAAAGGTCGTGTGAGAGAGGAAGGGAGGCAAGGGCAGCAGAAAGGTCGTGTGAGCGAGGTGGTGAGGAAAGAGCAGCAGAAAGGTCGTGTGAGCAAGGTAGTGAGGAAAGGGCAGCAGAAAGGTCGTGTGAGAGAGGTAGGGAGGAAAGAGCAGCAGAAAGGTTGTGTGAGCGAGGCAGGGAGGCATGGGCAGCAGAAAAGTTGTGTGAGAGAGGAAGGGAGGAAAGGTCGTGTGAGCGAGGTAGTGAGGCAAGGGCAGCAGAAAGGTCGTGTGAGAGAGGAAGGGAGGAAAGGGCAGCAAAAAGGTCGTGTGAGCGAGGTGGTGTACAAGGGCAGCAGAAAGGTCGTGTGAGTGAGGTCGTGAGGAAAGGGCAGCAGAAAAGTTTTGTGAGCGAGGTTGGGAGGAAAGGGGAGCAGAAAGGTCGTGTGAGCGAGGTAGGGAGGCAAGGGCAGCAGAAAAGTTGTGTGAGAGAGGAAGGGAGGAAAGGTCGTGTGAGCGAGGTGGTGAGGCAAGGGCAGCAGAAAGATCGTGTGAGAGAGGTAAGGAGAAAACGGCAGCAGAAAGGTTGTGTGAGTGAGGTAGTGAGGCAAGGGCAGCAGAAAAGTTGTGTGAGCGAGCTCGGGAGGAAAGGGCAGCAGAAAGGTTGTGTGAGCGAGGTGGGGAGGAAAGGGCAGCAGAAAGGTCGTGTGAGTGAGGAAGTGAGGCAAGGGCAGCAGAAAAGTTGTGTGAGAGAGGGAGGGAGGCAAGGACAGCAGAAAAGTTGGGTGAGAGAGGTCGGGAGGAAACGGCAGCAGAAAGGTCGTGTGAGCGAGGTGGTGAGGCAAGGGCAGTAGAAAGGTTGTGGGAGAGAGGTCGGGAGGAAAGGGCAGCAGAAAGGTCATGTGAGAGAGGTAGGGAGGAAAGAGCAGCAGAAAGGTTGTGTGAGAGAGGGAGGGAGGCAAGGACAGCAGAAAAGTTGGGTGAGAGAGGTCGGGAGGAAACGGCAGCAGAAAGGTCGTGTGAGCGAGGTGGTGAGGCGAGGGCAGTAGAAAGGTTGTGTGAGAGAGGTCGGGAGGAAAGGGCAGCAGAAAGGTCGTGTGAGCGAGGTCGTGAGGCAAGGGCCACAGAAAAGTTGTGTGAGCGAGGTGGGGAGGAAAGGTCAGCAGAAAGGTCGTCTGAGCGAGGAAGTGAGGAAAGAGCAGCAGAAAGGTCTTGTTAGCGAGGTCGTGAGACAAGGGCAGCAGAAAATTTGTGTGAGCGAGGTAGTGAGGCAAGGGCAGCAGAAATGTCGTGTGAGCGAGGGAGGGAGGAAGGGCAGCAGAAAGTTCGTGTGAGAGAGCAAAGGAGGAAACGGCAGCAGAAACGTCGTGTGAGAGAGGTGGGGAGGAAAGAGCAGCAGAAAGGCTGTGTGAGCGAGGTAGGTAGGCATGGGCAGCAGAAAAGTTGTGTGAGAGAGGTCGGGAGGAAAGGTCGTGTGAGCGAGGTAGTGAGGCAAGGGCAACAGAAAAGTTGTTTGAGCGAGGTGGGGAGGAAAGGGCAGCAGAAAGGTCGTGTGAGCGAGGAAGTGAGGAAAGGGCAGCAGAAAAGTTGTGTGAGCGAGGTAGGGAGTAAAGGGCAGCAGAAAGGTCGTGTGAGAGAGGTTGGGAGGAAAGAGCAGCAGAAAGGTCGTGTGAGCGAGGTAGGGAGGCAAGGGCAGCAGACAAGTTGTCTGAGAGAGGTAGGGAGGAAAGGTCGTGTGAGCGAGGTAGTGAGGCAAGGGCAGCAGAAAAGTTGTGTGAGCGAGGTGGGGAGGAAAGGGCAGCAGAAAGGTCGTGTGAGTGAGGAAGTGAGGAAAGGGCAGCAGAAAAGTTGTGTGAGCGAGGTTGGGAGTAAAGGGCAGCAGAAAGGTCGTGTGAGAGAGGTTGGGAGGAAAGAGCAGCAGAAAGGTTGTGTGAGAGAGGTAGGGAGGCAAGGACAGCAGAAAAGTTGGGTGAGCGAGGTAGGGAGGAAAGGTCAGCAGAAAGGTCGTGTGAGCGAGGTCATGAGGCAAGGGCAGCAGAAAAGTTGTGTGAGCGAGGTAGGGAGGAAAGGGCAGCAGAAAGGTCGTGTGAGCGAGGTCGTGAGGCAAGGGCAGCAGAAAGGTTGTGTGAGAGAGGTAGGGAGGAAAGGGCAGCAGAAGGATTGTGTGAGACGTAGGGAGGAAAGAGCAGCAGAAAGGTCGTGTGAGCGAAGTCGTGAGGAAAGGGCAGCAGAAAAGTTGTGTGAGCGAGGTAGTGAGGCAAGGGCAGCAGAAAGGTCGTGTGAGAGAGGTGAGGAGGAAAGGGCAGCAGAAAGGTCGTGTGAGCGAGGTCATGAGGCAAGGGCCGCAGAAAAGTTGTGTGAGCGAGGTGGGGAGGCAAGGTCAGCAGAAAGGTCGTGTGAGAGAGGAAGGGAGGAAAGGGCAGCAGAAAGATCGTGTGAGCGAGGTCGTGAGACAAGGCCAGCAGAAAAGTTGTGTGAGAGGTTGGGAGGAAAGAGCAGCAGAAAGGTTGTGTGAGCGAGGTCGTGAGGCAAGGGCAGCAGAAAAGTTGTGTGAGCGAGGTTGGGAGACAAGGGCAGCAGAAAAGTTGTGTGAGAGAGGTAGGGAGGAAAGGGCAGCAGAAAAGTTGTGTGAGCGAGGTCGGGAGGCAAGGTCAGCAGAAAGGTCGTGTGAGCGAGGTAGTGAGGAAAGGGCAGCAGAAAGTTCGTGTGAGCGAGGTATTGAGGCAAGAGCAGCAGAAAGGTCGTGTGAGAGAGGACGGGAGGCAAAGGCAGCAGAAAGGTCGCGTGAGCGAGGTAGTGAGGAAAGAGCAGCAGAAAGGTCGTGTGAGCAAGGGAGTGAGGAAAGGGCAGCAGAAAGGTCGTGTGAGCGAGGTGGTGAGGAAAGAGCAGCAGAAAGGTCGTGTGAGCGAGGTAGTGAGGTAAGGGCAGCAGAACGGTCGTGTGAGAGAGGAAGGGAGGCAAGGGCAGCAGAAAGGTCGCGTGAGCAAGGGAGTGAGGTAAGAGCAGCAGAAAGGTCGTGTGAGCAAGGTAGTGAGGAAAGGGCAGCAGAAAGGTCGTGTGAGAGAGGTAGGGAGGTAAGGGCAGCAGACAAGTTGTGTGAGAGAGAGGTAGGGAGGAAAGGTCGTGTGAGTGAGGTAGTGAGGCAAGGGCAGCAGAAAGATCGTGTGAGAGACGTAAGGAGGAAACGGCAGCACAAAGGTCGTGTGAGCGAGGTCGGGAGGCAAGCGCACCAGAAAAGTTGGGTGAGCGAGGTAGCGCGGCAAGGGCAGCAGAAAAGTTGTGTGAGAGAGGTGGGGAGGAAAGGGCAGCAGAAAGGTTGTGTGAGCGAGGTAGTGAGACAAGGGCAGCAGAAAAGTTGTCTGAGCGAGGGAGGGAGGAAAGGGCAGCAGAAAGGTCGTGTGAGCGAGGTCGTGAGGCAAGGGCAGCAGAAAGGTTGTGTGAGAGAGGTCGGGAGGAAAGAGCAGCAGAAAGGTTGTGTGAGCGAGGTAGAGAGGCAAGGGCAGCAGAAAAGTTGTGTGAGAGAGGAAGGGAGGAAGGGTCGTGTGAGCGAGGTAGTGAGGCAAGGGCAGCAGAAAGATCGTGTGAGAGAGGTTAGGAGAAAACGGTTGCAGAAAGGTTGTGTGAGCGAGGTAGGGAGTAAAGGGCAGCAGAAAGGTCGTGTGAGAGAGGTGGGGAGGAAAGAGCAGCAGAAAGGTTGTGTGAGCGAGGTAGGGAGGCAAGGGCAGCAGAAAAGTTGTGTGAGAGAGGAAGGGAGGAAAGGTCGTGTGAGCGAGGTAGTGAGGCAAGGGCAGCAGAAAGATCGTGTGAGAGAGGTAAGGAGAAAACGGCAGCAGAAAGGTTGTGTGAGCGAGGTAGTGAGGAAAGGGCAGCAGAAAAGTTGTGTGAGCGAGGTGGCGAGGAAAGGGCAGCAGAAAGGTCGTGTGAGCGAGGTAGTGAGGCAAGGGCAGCAGAAAAGTTGTGTGAGCGAGGTAGGGAAGGAAGGGCAGCAGAAAGGTCGTGTGAGCGAGGTCGGGAGGCAAGGTCAGCAGAAAGGTCGTGTGAGAGGTGGGAAGAAAAGGGCAGCAGAAAGGTCGTGTGAGAGGTGGGAAGAAAAGGGCAGCAGAAAGGTCGTGTGAGAGAGGTAGGGAGGAAAGGGCAGCAGAAAGGTCGTGTGAGCGAGGTAGGGAGGAAAGGTTAGCAGAAAGGTCGTGTGAGAGAGGTAGGGAGGAAGGGGCAGCAAAAAGGTCGTGTGAGCGAGGTCGGGAGGAAAGGTCAGCAGAAAGGTCGTGTGAGAGAGGTAGGGAGGCAAGGGCAGCAGAAAGGTCGTGTGAGAGAGGTAGGGAGGAAAGGGCAGCAGAAAGGTAGTGTGAGCGAGGTAGTGAGTCAAGGGCAGCAGAAAAGTTGTGTGAGCGAGGGAGGGAGGAAAGGGCAGCAGAAAAGTTGATGAGCGAGGTAGGGAGTAAAGGGCAGCAGAAAGGTTGTGTGAGCGAGGTCGGGAGGAAAGGGCAGCAGAAAAGTTGTGTGAGCGAGGTCGGGAGGAAAGGGCAGCAGAAAGGTCGTGTGAGCGAGGTCGGGAGGCAAGGTCAGCAGAAAAGTTGTGTGAGCGAGGTCGGGAGGCAAGGTCAGCAGAAAGGTCGTGTGAGCGAGGTCGTGAGGAAAGGGCAGCAGAAAGGTTGTGTGAGCAAGGGAGGTAGGCATGGGCAGCAGAAAAGTTGTGTGAGCGAGGTGGGGAGGCAAGGGCAGCAGAAAAGTTGTGTGAGAGAGGAAGGGAGGAAAGGTCGTGTGAGCGAGGTGGTGAGGCAAGGGCAGCAGAAAGATCGTGTGAGAGAGGTAAGGAGAAAACGGCAGCAGAAAGGTTGTGTGAGTGAGGTAGTGAGGCAAGGGCAGCAGAAAAGTTGTGTGAGCGAGCTCGGGAGGAAAGGGCAGCAGAAAGGTTGTGTGAGCGAGGTGGGGAGGAAAGGGCAGCAGAAAGGTCGTGTGAGTGAGGAAGTGAGGCAAGGGCAGCAGAAAAGTTGTGTGAGAGAGGTCGGGAGGAAAGGGCAGCAGAAAGGTCGTGTGAGAGAGGTAGGGAGGCAAGGACAGCAGAAAAGTTGGGTGAGAGAGGTCGGGAGGAAACGGCAGCAGAAAGGTCGTGTGAGCGAGGTAGTGAGGCAAGGGCAGCAGAAAGGTTGTGTGAGAGAGGTCAGGAGGAAAGAGCAGCAGAAAGGTTGTGTGAGCGAGGTAGGGAGGCAAGGGCAGCAGAAAAGTTGTGTGAGAGAGGAAGGGAGGAAAGGTCGTGTGAGCGAGGTAGTGAGGCAAGGGCAGCAGAAAGATCGTGTGAGAGAGGTAAGGAGAAAACGGCAGCAGAAAGGTTGTGTGAGCGAGGTAGGGAGTAAAGGGCAGCAGAAAGGTCGTGTGAGAGAGGTAGGGAGGAAATAGCAGCAGAAAGGTTGTGTGAGCGAGGAAGGGAGGAAAGGTCGTGTGAGCGAGGTAGTGAGGCAAGGGCAGCAGAAAGAACGTGTGAGAGAGGTAAGGAGAAAACGGCAGCAGAAAGGTTGTGTGGGCGAGGTAGTGAGGAAAGGGCAGCAGAAAAGTTGTGTGAGCGAGGTGGCGAGGAAAGGGCAGCAGAAAGGTCGTGTGAGCGAGGTAGTGAGGCAAGGGCAGCAGAAAAGTTGTGTGAGCGAGGTAGGGAAGGAAGGGCAGCAGAAAGGTCGTGTGAGCGAGGTCGGGAGGCAAGGTCAGCAGAAAGGTCGTGTGAGCGAGGTCGGGAGGCAAGGTCAGCAGAAAGGTCGTGTGAGCGAGGTAGTGAGGAAAGGGCAGCAGAAAGGTCGTGTGAGAGGTAGGAAGAAAAGGGCAGCAGAAAGGTCGTGTGAGAGAGGTAGGGAGGAAAGGGCAGCAGAAAGGTCGTGTGAGCGAGGTAGGGAGGAAAGGTTAGCAGAAAGGTCGTGTGAGAGAGGTAGGGAGGAAAGGGCAGCAAAAAGGTCGTGTGAGCGAGGTCGGGAGGATAGGTCAGCAGAAAGGTCGTGTGAGAGAGGTAGGGAGGCAAGGGCAGCAGAAAGGTCGTGTGAGAGAGGTAGGGAGGAAAGGGCAGCAGAAAGGTAGTGTGAGCGAGGTAGTGAGTCAAGGGCAGCAGAAAAGTTGTGTGAGCGAGGGAGGGAGGAAAGGGCAGCAGAAAAGTTGATGAGCGAGGTAGGGAGTAAAGGGCAGCAGAAAGGTTGTGTGAGCGAGGTCGGGAGGAAAGGGCAGCAGAAAATTTGTGTGAGCGAGGTCGGGAGGAAAGGGCAGCAGAAAGGTGGTTTGAGAGAGGTAGGGCGGCAAGGGCAGCAGAAAAGTTGGGTGAGCGAGGTAGTGAGGCAAGGGCAGCAGAAAAGTAGTGTGAGCGAGGGAGGGAGGAAAGGGCAGCAGAAAGGTCGTGTGAGCGAGGTAGTGAGGCAAGGGCAGCAGAAAAGTTGTGTGAGCGAGGGAAGGAGGAAAGGGCAGCAGAAAGGTCGTGTGAGCGAGGTCGGGAGGAAAGGGCAGCAGAAAGGTCATGTGAGCGAGGTGGTGAGGCAAGGGCAGCAGAAAGGTTGTGTGAGAGAGGTCGGGAGGAAAGGGCAGCAGAAAGGTTGTGTGAGAGGAAAGGAGGAAAGAGCAGCAGAAAGATCGTGTGAGAGAGGTAGGGAGGAAAGAGCAGCAGAAAGGTCGTGTGAGCGAGGTAGTGAGTCAAGGGCAGCAGAAACGTCGTGTGAGCGAGGTGGTGAGGAAAGGGCAGCAGAAAGGTCGTGTGAGAGAGGAAGGGAGAAAAGGGCAGCAAAAAGGTCGTGTGAGCGAGGTAGTGAGGCAAGGGCAGCAGAAAGGTCGGGTGAGTGAGGTCGTGAGGAAAGGGCAGCAGAAAAGTTTTGTGAGCGAGGGAGGGAGGAAAGGGGAGCAGAAAGGTCGTGTGAGCGAGGCCGGGAGGCAAGGGCAGCAGAAAGGTCGTGTGACTGAGGTAGGGAGGAAAGGGCAGCAGAAAGGTCGTGTAAGCGAGGCAGGGAGGAAAGGTCAGCAGAAAGGTCGTGTGAGAGAGGTAGGGAGGAAAGGGCAGCAGAAAGGTCATGTGAGAGAGGAAGGGAGGCAAGGGCAGCAGAAAGGTCGTGTGAGCGAGGTGGTGAGGAAAGAGCAGCAGAAAGGTCGTGTGAGCAAGGTAGTGAGGAAAGGGCAGCAGAAAGGTCGTGTGAGAGAGGTAGGGAGGAAAGAGCAGCAGAAAGGTTGTGTGAGCGAGGTAGGGAGGCATGGGCAGCAGAAAAGTTGTGTGAGAGAGGAAGGGAGGAAAGGTCGTGTGAGCGAGGTAGTGAGGCAAGGGCAGCAGAAAGGTCGTGTGAGAGAGGAAGGGAGGAAAGGGCAGCAAAAAGGTCGTGTGAGCGAGGTGGTGTACAAGGGCAGCAGAAAGGTCGTGTGAGTGAGGTCGTGAGGAAAGTGCAGCAGAAAAGTTTTGTGAGCGAGGTTGGGAGGAAAGGGGAGCAGAAAGGTCGTGTGAGCGAGGTAGGGAGGCAAGGGCAGCAGAAAAGTTGTGTGAGAGAGGAAGGGAGGAAAGGTCGTGTGAGCGAGGTGGTGAGGCAAGGGCAGCAGAAAGATCGTGTGAGAGAGGTAAGGAGAAAACGGCAGCAGAAAGGTTGTGTGAGTGAGGTAGTGAGGCAAGGGCAGCAGAAAAGTTGTGTGAGCGAGCTCGGGAGGAAAGGGCAGCAGAAAGGTTGTGTGAGCGAGGTGGGGAGGAAAGGGCAGCAGAAAGGTCGTGTGAGTGAGGAAGTGAGGCAAGGGCAGCAGAAAAGTTGTGTGAGAGAGGGAGGGAGGCAAGGACAGCAGAAAAGTTGGGTGAGAGAGGTCGGGAGGAAATGGCAGCAGAAAGGTCGTGTGAGCGAGGTGGTGAGGCAAGGGCAGTAGAAAGGTTGTGTGAGAGAGGTCGGGAGGAAAGGGCAGCAGAAAGGTCGTGTGAGAGAGGTTGGGAGGAAAGAGCAGCAGAAAGGTTGTGTGAGAGAGGGAGGGAGGCAAGGACAGCAGAAAAGTTGGGTGAGAGAGGTCGGGAGGAAACGGCAGCAGAAAGGTCGTGTGAGCGAGGTGGTGAGGCAAGGGCAGTAGAAAGGTTGTGTGAGAGAGGTCGGGAGGAAAGGGCAGCAGAAAGGTCGTGTGAGCGAGGTCGTGAGGCAAGGGCCACAGAAAAGTTGTGTGAGCGAGGTGGGGAGGAAAGGTCAGCAGAAAGGTCGTCTGAGCGAGGAAGTGAGGAAAGAGCAGCAGAAAGGTCTTGTTAGCGAGGTCGTGAGACAAGGGCAGCAGAAAATTTGTGTGAGCGAGGTAGTGAGGCAAGGGCAGCAGAAATGTCGTGTGAGCGAGGGAGGGAGGAAGGGCAGCAGAAAGTTCGTGTGAGAGAGGTGGGGAGGAAAGAGCAGCAGAAAGGTTGTGTGAGCGAGGTAGGTAGGCATGGGCAGCAGAAAAGTTGTGTGAGAGAGGTCGGGAGGAAAGGTCGTGTGAGCGAGGTAGTGAGGCAAGGGCAGCAGAAAAGTTGTGTGAGCGAGGTGGGGAGGAAAGGGGAGGAGAAAGGGCGTGTGAGCGAGGAAGTGAGGAAAGGGCAGCAGAAAAGTTGTGTGAGCGAGGTAGGGAGTAAAGGGCAGCAGAAAGGTCGTGTGAGAGAGGTTGGGAGGAAAGAGCAGCAGAAAGGTCGTGTGAGCGAGGTAGGGAGGCAAGGGCAGCAGACAAGTTGTCTGAGAGAGGTAGGGAGGAAAGGTCGTGTGAGCGAGGTAGTGAGGCAAGGGCAGCAGAAAAGTTGTGTGATCGAGGTGGGGAGGAAAGGGCAGCAGAAAGGTCGTGTGAGTGAGGAAGTGAGGAAAGGGCAGCAGAAAAGTTGTGTGAGCGAGGTTGGGAGTAAAGGGCAGCAGAAAGGTCGTGTGAGAGAGGTTGGGAGGAAAGAGCAGCAGAAAGGTTGTGTGAGAGAGGTAGGGAGGCAAGGACAGCAGAAAAGTTGGGTGAGCGAGGTAGGGAGGAAAGGTCAGCAGAAAGGTCGTGTGAGCGAGGTCGTGAGGCAAGGGCAGCAGAAAAGTTGTGTGAGCGAGGTAGGGAGGAAAGGGCAGCAGAAAGGTCGTGTGAGCGAGGTCGTGAGGCAAGGGCAGCAGAAAGGTTGTGTGAGAGAGGTAGGGAGGAAAGGGCAGCAGAAGGATTGTGTGAGACGTAGGGAGGAAAGAGCAGCAGAAAGGTCGTGTGAGCGAAGTCGTGAGGAAAGGGCAGCAGAAAAGTTGTGTGAGCGAGGTAGTGAGGCAAGGGCAGCAGAAAGGTCGTGTGAGAGAGGTGAGGAGGAAAGGGCAGCAGAAAGGTCGTGTGAGCGAGGTCATGAGGCAAGGGCCGCAGAAAAGTTGTGTGAGCGAGGTGGGGAGGCAAGGTCAGCAGAAAGGTCGTGTGAGAGAGGAAGGGAGGAAAGGGCAGCAGAAAGATCGTGTGAGCGAGGTCGTGAGACAAGGCCAGCAGAAAAGTTGTGTGAGAGGTTGGGAGGAAAGAGCAGCAGAAAGGTTGTGTGAGCGAGGTCGTGAGGCAAGGGCAGCAGAAAAGTTGTGTGAGCGAGGTTGGGAGACAAGGGCAGCAGAAAAGTTGTGTGAGAGAGGTAGGGAGGAAAGGGCAGCAGAAAAGTTGTGTGAGCGAGGTCGGGAGGCAAGGTCAGCAGAAAGGTCGTGTGAGCGAGGTAGTGAGGAAAGGGCAGCAGAAAGTTCGTGTGAGCGAGGTATTGAGGCAAGAGCAGCAGAAAGGTCGTGTGAGAGAGGACGGGAGGCAAAGGCAGCAGAAAGGTCGCGTGAGCGAGGTAGTGAGGAAAGAGCAGCAGAAAGGTCGTGTGAGCAAGGGAGTGAGGAAAGGGCAGCAGAAAGGTCGTGTGAGCGAGGTGGTGAGGAAAGAGCAGCAGAAAGGTCGTGTGAGCGAGGTAGTGAGGTAAGGGCAGCAGAACGGTCGTGTGAGAGAGGAAGGGAGGCAAGGGCAGCAGAAAGGTCGCGTGAGCAAGGGAGTGAGGTAAGAGCAGCAGAAAGGTCGTGTGAGCAAGGTAGTGAGGAAAGGGCAGCAGAAAGGTCGTGTGAGAGAGGTAGGGAGGTAAGGGCAGCAGACAAGTTGTGTGAGAGAGAGGTAGGGAGGAAAGGTCGTGTGAGTGAGGTAGTGAGGCAAGGGCAGCAGAAAGATCGTGTGAGAGAGGTAAGGAGGAAACGGCAGCAGAAAGGTCGTGTGAGCGAGGTCGGGAGGCAAGGGCAGCAGAAAAGTTGTGTGAGCGAGGTAGTGAGGCAAGGGCAGCAGAAAAGTTGTGTGAGAGAGGTGGGGAGGAAAGGGCAGCAGAAAGGTTGTGTGAGCGAGGTAGTGAGACAAGGGCAGCAGAAAAGTTGTCTGAGCGAGGGAGGGAGGAAAGGGCAGCAGAAAGGTCGTGTGAGCGAGGTCGTGAGGCAAGGGCAGCAGAAAGGTTGTGTGAGAGAGGTCGGGAGGAAAGAGCAGCAGAAAGGTTGTGTGAGCGAGGTAGAGAGGCAAGGGCAGCAGAAAAGTTGTGTGAGAGAGGAAGGGAGGAAGGGTCATGTGAGCGAGGTAGTGAGGCAAGGGCAGCAGAAAGATCGTGTGAGAGAGGTTAGGAGAAAACGGCAGCAGAAAGGTTGTGTGAGCGAGGTAGGGAGTAAAGGGCAGCAGAAAGGTCGTGTGAGAGAGGTGGGGAGGAAAGAGCAGCAGAAAGGTTGTGTGAGCGAGGTAGGGAGGCAAGGGCAGCAGAAAAGTTGTGTGAGAGAGGAAGGGAGGAAAGGTCGTGTGAGCGAGGTAGTGAGGCAAGGGCAGCAGAAAGATCGTGTGAGAGAGGTAAGGAGAAAACGGCAGCAGAAAGGTTGTGTGAGCGAGGTAGTGAGGAAAGGGCAGCAGAAAAGTTGTGTGAGCGAGGTGGCGAGGAAAGGGCAGCAGAAAGGTCGTGTGAGCGAGGTAGTGAGGCAAGGGCAGCAGAAAAGTTGTGTGAGCGAGGTAGGGAAGGAAGGGCAGCAGAAAGGTCGTGTGAGCGAGGTCGGGAGGCAAGGTCAGCAGAAAGGTCGTGTGAGAGGTGGGAAGAAAAGGGCAGCAGAAAGGTCGTGTGAGAGGTGGGAAGAAAAGGGCAGCAGAAAGGTCGTGTGAGAGAGGTAGGGAGGAAAGGGCAGCAGAAAGGTCGTGTGAGCGAGGTAGGGAGGAAAGGTTAGCAGAAAGGTCGTGTGAGAGAGGTAGGGAGGAAAGGGCAGCAAAAAGGTCGTGTGAGCGAGGTCGGGAGGAAAGGTCAGCAGAAAGGTCGTGTGAGAGAGGTAGGGAGGCAAGGGCAGCAGAAAGGTCGTGTGAGAGAGGTAGGGAGGAAAGGGCAGCAGAAAGGTAGTGTGAGCGAGGTAGTGAGTCAAGGGCAGCAGAAAAGTTGTGTGAGCGAGGGAGGGAGGAAAGGGCAGCAGAAAAGTTGATGAGCGAGGTAGGGAGTAAAGGGCAGCAGAAAGGTTGTGTGAGCGAGGTCGGGAGGAAAGGGCAGCAGAAAAGTTGTGTGAGCGAGGTCGGGAGGAAAGGGCAGCAGAAAGGTCGTGTGAGCGAGGTCGGGAGGCAAGGTCAGCAGAAAAGTTGTGTGAGCGAGGTCGGGAGGCAAGGTCAGCAGAAAGGTCGTGTGAGCGAGGTCGTGAGGAAAGGGCAGCAGAAAGGTTGTGTGAGCAAGGGAGGTAGGCATGGGCAGCAGAAAAGTTGTGTGAGCGAGGTGGGGAGGCAAGGGCAGCAGAAAAGTTGTGTGAGAGAGGAAGGGAGGAAAGGTCGTGTGAGCGAGGTGGTGAGGCAAGGGCAGCAGAAAGATCGTGTGAGAGAGGTAAGGAGAAAACGGCAGCAGAAAGGTTGTGTGAGTGAGGTAGTGAGGCAAGGGCAGCAGAAAAGTTGTGTGAGCGAGCTCGGGAGGAAAGGGCAGCAGAAAGGTTGTGTGAGCGAGGAAGTGAGGAAAGGGCAGCAGAAAAGTTGTGTGAGCGAGGTAGGGAGTAAAGGGCAGCAGAAAGGTCGTGTGAGAGAGGTTGGGAGGAAAGAGCAGCAGAAAGGTCGTGTGAGCGAGGAAGGGAGGCAAGGGCAGCAGACAAGTTGTCTGAGAGAGGTAGGGAGGAAAGGTCGTGTGAGCGAGGTAGTGAGGCAAGGGCAGCAGAAAAGTTGTGTGAGCGAGGTAGGGAGGAAAGGGCAGCAGAAAGGTCGTGTGAGCGAGGTCGTGAGGCAAGGGCAGCAGAAAAGTTGTGTGAGCGAGGTAGGGAGGAAAGGGCAGCAGAAAGGTCGTGTGAGCGAGGTCGTGGGGCAAGGGCAGCAGAAAGGTTGTGTGAGAGAGGTAGGGAGGAAAGGGCAGCAGAAGGATTGTGCGAGACGTAGGGAGGAAAGAGCAGCAGAAAGGTCGTGTGAGCGAAGTCGTGAGGAAAGGGCAGCAGAAAAGTTGTGTGAGCGAGGTAGTGAGGCAAGGGCAGCAGAAAGGTCGTGTGAGAGAGGTGAGGAGGAAAGGGCAGCAGAAAGGTCGTGTGAGCGAGGTCATGAGGCAAGGGCCGCAGAAAAGTTGTGTGAGCGAAGTGGGGAGGCAAGGTCAGCAGAAAGGTCGTGTGAGAGAGGAAGGGAGGAAAGGGCAGCAGAAAGATCGTGTGAGCGAGGTCGTGAGACAAGGCCAGCAGAAAAGTTGTGTGAGCGAGGTTGGGAGGAAAGAGCAGCAGAAAGGTTGTGTGAGCGAGGTCGTGAGGCAAGGGCAGCAGAAAAGTTGTGTGAGCGAGGTTGGGAGACAAGGGCAGCAGAAAAGTTGTGTGAGAGAGGTAGGGAGGAATGGGCAGCAGAAAGGTCGTGTGAGCGAGGTAGGGAGGGAAGGTCAGCAGAAAGGTCGTGTGAGAGAGGTAGGGAGGAAAGGGCAGCAGAAAGGTCGTGTGAGCGAGGTATTGAGGCAAGAGCAGCAGAAAGGTCGTGTGAGAGAGGACGGGAGGCAAAGGCAGCAGAAAGGTCGCGTGAGCGAGGTCGTGAGGAAAGAGCAGCAGAAAGGTCGTGTGAGCAAGGTAGTGAGGAAAGGGCAGCAGAAAGGTCGTGTGAGCGAGGTGGTGAGGAAAGAGCAGCAGAAAGGTCGTGTGAGCGAGGTAGTGAGGTAAGAGCAGCAGAAAGGTCGTGTGAGCAAGGTAGTGAGGAAAGGGCAGCAGAAAGGTCGTGTGAGGGAGGTGGTGAGGAAAGAGCAGCAGAAACGTCGTGTGAGCGAGGTCGTGAGGAAAGGGCAGCAGAAAGGTCGTGTGAGAAAGGTAGTGAGGAAAGGGCAGCAGAAAGGTCGTCTGAGCGAGGAAATGAGGAAAGAGCAGCAGAAAGGTCTTGTGAGCGAGGTCGTGAGACAAGGGCAGCAGAAAATTTGTGTGAGCGAAGTTGTGAAGCAAGGGCAGCAGAAAGGTCGTGTGAGCGAGGAAGGGAGGAAGGGCAGCAGAAAGTTCGTGTGAGAGAGGAAAGGATTAAACGGCAGCAGAAAGGTCGTGTGAGAGAGGTAGGGAGGAAAGAGCAGCAGAAAGGTTGTGTGAGCGAGGTAGGTCGGCATGGGCTGCAGAAAAGTTGTGTGAGAGAGGTCGGGAGGAAAGGTCGTGTGAGCGAGGTAGTGAGGGAAGGGCAGCAGAAAGGCCGTGTGAGTGAAGTAGGGAGGCAAGGGCAGCAGAAAGGTCGTGTGAGAGAGGTAAGGAGAATAGGGCAGCAGAAAGGTCGTGTGAGCGAGGTAGGGAGGCAAGGGCAGCAGACAAGTTGTCTGAGAAAGGTAGGGAGGAAAGGTCGTGTGAGCGAGGTAGTGAGGCAAGGGCAGCAGAAAAGTTGTGTGAGCGAGGTGGGGAGGAAAGGGCAGCAGAAAGGTCGTGTGAGCGAGGAAGTGAGGAAAGGGCAGCAGAAAAGTTGTGTGAGCGAGGTAGGGAGTAAAGGGCAGCAGAAAGGTCGTGTGAGAGAGGTTGGGAGGAAAGAGCAGCAGAAAGGTCATGTGAGCGAGGTAGGGAGGCAAGGGCAGTAGACAAGTTGTCTGAGAGAGGTAGGGAGGAAAGGTCGTGTGAGCGAGGAAGTGAGGAAAGGGCAGCAGAAAAGTTGTGTGGGCGAGGTGGGGTGGAGAGGGCAGCAGAAAGGTCGTGTGAGAGAGGTAGGGAGGAAAGAGCAGCAGAAAGGTTGTGTGAGCGAGGTAGTGAGGCAAGGGCAGCAGAAAAGTTGTGTGAGCGAGGAAGGGAGGAAAGGGCAGCAGAAAGGTCGTGTGAGCGAGGTCGTGAGGCAAGGGCAGCAGAAAAGTTGTGTGAGCGAGGTAGGGAGGAAAGGGCAGCAGAAAGGTCGTGTGAGCGAGGTAGTGAGGCAAGGGCAGCAGAAAAGTTGTGTGAGCGAGGTAGGGAGGAAAGGGCAGCAGAAAGGTCGTGTGAGCGAGGTCGTGAGGCAAGGGCAGCAGAAAAGTTGTATGAGCGAGGTAGTGAGGCAAGGGCAGAAGAAAGGTCGTGTGAGAGAGGTAAGGAGGAAAGGGCAGCAGAAAGGTCGTGTGAGTGAGGTCGTGAGGCAAGGGCAGCAGAAAAGTTGTGTGAGCGAGGTCGTGAGGCAAGGGCAGCAGAAAGGTCGTGTGAGAGAGGTAAGGAGGAAAGGGCAGCAGAAAGGTCGTGTGAGCGAGGTCGTGAGGCAAGGGCCACAGAAAAGTTGTGTGAGCGAGGTGGGGAGGAAAGGTCAGCAGAAAGGTCGTGTGAGAGAGGAAGGGAGGAAAGGGCAGCAGAAAGATCGTGTGAGCGAGGTCGTGAGACAAGGGCAGCAGAAAGTTGTGTGAGAGAGGTTGGGAGGAAACAGCAGCAGAAAGGTTGTGTGAGCGAGGTCGTGAGGCAAGGGCAGCAGAAAAGTTGTGTGAGCGAGGTTGGGAGACAAGGGCAGCAGAAAAGTTGTGTGAGAGAGGTGGGGAGGAAAGGGCAGCAGAAAGGCCGTGTGAGCGAGGTGGGGAGGAAAGGTCAGCAGAAAGGTCGTGTGAGAGAGGGAGGGAGACAAGGGCAGCAGAAAAGTTGTGTGAGAGAGGTGGGGAGGAAAGGGCAGCAGAAAGGTCGTGTGAGCGACGTGGGGAGGAAAGGTCAGCAGAAAGGTCGTGTGAGAGAGGAAGGGAGGAAAGAGCAGCAGAAAAGTTGTGTGAGCGAGGTGGGGAGGAAAGGGCAGCAGAAAGGTCGTGTGAGCGAGGTCGTGAGGCAAGGGCCACAGAAAAGTTGTGTGAGCGAGCTGGGGAGGAAAGGTCAGCAGAAAGGTCGTGTGAGAGAGGAAGGGAGGAAAGGGCAGCAGAAAGATCGTGTGAGCGAGGTCGTGAGACAAGGGCAGCAGAAAAGTTGTGTGAGAGAGGTTGGGAGGAAAGAGCAGCAGAAAGGTTGTGTGAGCGAGGTCGTGAGGCAAGGGCAGCAGAAAAGTTGTGTGAGCGAGGTTGGGAGACAAGGGCAGCAGAAAAGTTGTGTGAGAGAGGTGGGGAGGAAAGGGCAGCAGAAAGGTCGTGTGAGCGAGGTGGGGAGGAAAGGTCAGCAGAAAGGTCGTGTGAGAGAGGTAGGGAGGAAAGGGCAGCAGAAAGGTCGTGTGAGAGAGGTAGGGAGGAAAGGGCAGCAGAAAGGTCGTGTGAGCGAGGTATTGAGGCAAGAGCAGCAGAAAGGTCGTGTGAGAGAGGAAGGGAGGCAAGGGCAGCAGAAAGGTCGCGTGAGCGAGGTAGGGAGGAAAGAGCAGCAGAAAGGTTGTGTGAGCGAGGTCGGTAGGCATGGGCAGCAGAAAAGTTGTGTGAGAGAGGTAGGGAGGAAAGAGCAGCAGAAAGGTTGTGTGAGAGAGGGAGGGAGGAAAGGGCAGCAGAAAGGTCGTGTGAGAGAGGTAGGGAGGAAAGAGCAGCAGAAAGGTTGTGTGAGAGAGGGAGGGAGGAAAGGGCAGCAGAAAGGTCGTGCGAGAGAGGTAGGGAGGAAAGAGCAGCAGAAAGGTTGTGTGAGTGAGGTCGTGAGGCAAGGGCAGCAGAAAAGTTGTGTGAGCGAGGTAGGGAGGCAAGGGCAGCAGAAACGTCGTGTGAGCGAGGTCGTGAGGAAAGGGCAGCAGAAAGGTCGTGTGAGAGAGGTAGGGAGGAAGGGCAGCAGAAAGGTCGTGTGAGCGAGGTAGTGAGGCAAGGGCAGCAGAAAAGTTGTGTGAGCGAGGTAAGGAGGAAAGGACAGCAGAAAGATCGTGTGATAGGTTGGGAGGAAAGAGCAGCAGAAAGGTTGTGTGAGCGAGGTCGGGAGGAAAGGGCAGCAGAAAAGTTGATGAGCGAGGTAGGGAGTAAAGGGCAGCAGAAAGGTTGTGTGAGCGAGGTAGTGAGGCAAGGGCAGCAGAAAAGTTGTGTGAGATAGGTAGGGAGGAAAGGGCAGCAGAAAGGTCGTGTGAGCGAGGTAGTGAGGAAAGGGCAGCAGAAAAGTTGTGTGAGCGAGGTCGGGAGGCAAGGTCAGCAGAAAGGTCGTGTGAGCGAGGTAGTGAGGAAAGAGCAGCAGAAAGTTCGTGTGAGAGAGGCAAGGAGGAAACGGCAGCAGAAAGGTCGTGTGAGAGAGGTCGGGAGGAAAGAGCAGCAGAAAGGTTGTGTGAGCGAGGTCGGTAGGCATGGGCAGCAGAAAAGTTCTGTGAGCGAGGTAGGGAGTAAAGGGCAGCAGAAAGGTCGTGTGAGAGAGGTTGGGAGGAAAGAGCAGCAGAAAGGTCGTGTGAGCGAGGTAGTGAGATTAGGGCAGCAGAAACGTTGTCTGAGCGAGGTGGTGAGGCAAGGGCAGCAGAAAGGTCGTGTGAGAGAGGTAAGGAGGAAAGGGCAGCAGAAAGGTCGTGTGAGCGAGGTCGTGAGGCAAGGGCCGCAGAAAAGTTGTGTGAGCGAGGTGGGGAGGAAAGGTCAGCAGAAAGGTCATGTGAAAGAGGAAGGGAGGAAAGGGCAGCAGAAAGATCGTGTGAGCGAGGTCGTGAGACAAGGGCAGCAGAAAAGTTGTGTGAGAGAGGTTGGGAGGAAAGAGCAGCAGAAAGGTCGTGTGAGAGAGGGAGTGAAACAAGGGCAGCAGAAAAGTTTTGTGAGTGAGGTCGGGAGGAAAGGGCAGCAGAAATGTCGTGTGAGAGAGGTAGGGAGGCAAGGGCAGCAGAAATGTCGTGTGAGTGATATTGTGAGGAAAGAGCAGCAGAAAGGTCGTGTGAGTGAGGTAGTGAGACAAGGGCAGCAGAAAAGTTGTGTGAGCGAAGTCGTGAGGCAAGGGCAGCAGAAAGGTCGTGTGAGAGAGGTAGGGAGGCATGGGCAGCAGAAAAGTTGTGTGAGAGAGGTAGGGAGGAAAGGTTGTGTGAGAGAGGAAAGGAGGAAAGAGCATCAGAAAGGTTGTGTGAGAAGGACGTGAGACAAGGGCAGCAGAAAAGTTGTCTGAGCGAGGTAGTGAGGCAAGGGCAGCAGAAAGGTCGTGTGAGAGAGGTAAGGAGGAAAGGGCAGCAGAAAGGTCGTGTGAGCGAGGTCGTGAGGCAAGGGCTGCAGAAAAGTTGTGTGAGCGAGGTCGTGAGGCAAGGGCCGCAGAAAAGTCGTGTGAGCGAGGTGGGGAGGAAAGGGCAGCAGAAAGGTCGTGTGAGCGAGGTCGTGAGACAAGGGCAGCAGAAAAGTTGTGTGAGAGGTTGGGAGGAAAGAGCAGCAGAAAGGTTGTGTGAGCGAGGTCGTGAGGCAAGGGCAACAGAAAAGTTGTGTGAGCGAGGTTGGGAGACAAGGGCAGCAGAAAAGTTGTGTGAGAGACGTAGGGAGGAAAGGGCAGCAGAAAGGTCGTGTGAGCGAGGTTGGGAGGAAAGGTCAGCAGAAAGGTCGTGTGAGAGAGGTAGGGAGGAAAGGGCAGCAGAAAGGTCGTGTGAGCGAGGTATTGAGGCAAGAGCAGCAGAAAGGTCGTGTGAGAGAGGAAGGGAGGCAAGGGCAGCAGAAAGGTCGCGTGAGCAAGGGAGTGAGGTAAGAGCAGCAGAAAGGTCGTGTGAGCAAGGTAGTGAGGAAAGGGCAGCAGAAAGGTCGTGTGAGAGAGGTAAGGAGGAAAGGGCAGCAGAAAGGTCGTGTGAGTGAGGTCGTGAGGCAAGGGCAGCAGAAAGATCGTGTGAGAGAGGTAGGGAGGCAATGGCAGCAGAAAGGTCGTGTGAGAGAGGTAGGGAGGCAATGGCAGCAGAAAAGTTGGGTGAGCGAGGTAGTGAGGAAAGGGTAGCAGAAAGGTCGTGTGAGCAAGGTAGTGAGGAAAGGGCAGCAGAAAGGTCGTCTGAGCGAGGAAGTGAGGAAAGAGCAGCAGAAAGGTCTTGTGAGCGAGGTCGTGAGACAAGGGCAGCAGAAAATTTGTGTGAGCGAGGTAGTGAGGCAAGGGCAGCAGAAAGGTCGTGTGAGCGAGGGAGGGAGGAAGGGCAGCAGAAAGTTCGTGTGAGAGAGGAAAGGATGAAACAGCAGCAGAAAGGTCGTGTGAGAGAGGTAGGGAGGAAAGAGCAGCAGAAAGGTTGTGTGAGCGAGGTAGGTCGGCATGGGCTGCAGAAAAGTTGTGTGAGAGAGGTCGGGAGGAAAGGTCGTGTGAGCGAGGTAGTGAGGGAAGGGCAGCAGAAAGGCCGTGTGAGTGAAGTCGGGAGGCAAGGGCAGCAGAAAGGTCGTGTGAGAGAGGTAAGGAGGAAAGGGCAGCAGAAAGGTCGTGTGAGCGAGGTGGGGAGGCAAGGGCAGCAGACAAGTTGTCTGAGAGAGGTAGGGAGGAAAGGACGTGTGAGCGAGGTAGTGAGGAAAGGGCAGCAGAAAAGTTGTGTGAGCGAGGTGGGGAGGAAAGGGCAGCCGAAAGGTCGTGTGAGCGAGGAAGTGAGGCAAGGGCAGCAGAAAAGTTGTGTGAGCGAGGTCGGGAGTAAGGGGCAGCAGAAAGGTCGTGTGAGAGAGGTTGGGAGGAAAGAGCAGCAGAAAGGTCGTGTGAGCGAGGTCGTGAGGCAAGGGCAGCAGACAAGTTGTCTGAGAGAGGTTGGGAGACAAGGGCAGCAGAAAAGTTGTGTGAGAGAGGTGGGGAGGAAAGGGCAGCAGAAAGGTCGTGTGAGCGAGGTGGGGAGGAAAGGTCAGCAGAAAGGTCCTGTGAGAGAGGTAGGGAGGAAAGGGCAGCAGAAAGGTCGTGTGAGTGAGGTATTGAGGAAAGAGCAGCAGAAAGGTTGTGTGAGAGAGGGAGGGAGGAAAGGGCAGCAGAAAGGTCGTGTGAGAGAGGTAGTGAGGAAAGGGCAGCAGAAAGGTCGTCTGAGCGAGGTAGTGAGGCAAGGGCAGCAGAAAAGTTGTGTGAGCGAGGTAGGGAGGAAAGGGCAGCAGAAAGGTTGTGTGAGCGAGGTCGTGAGGAAAGGGCAGCAGAAAAGTTGTGTGAGCGAGGTAGTGAGGCAAGGGCAGCAGAAAAGTTGTGTGAGCGAGGTAGGGAGGAAAGGGCAGCAGAAAGGTCGTGTGAGCGAGGTAGTGAGGCAAGGGCAGCAGAAAAGTTGTGTGAGTGAGGTAGGGAGGAAAGGGCAGCAGAAAGGTCGTGCGAGCGAGGTCGTGAGGAAAGGGCAGCAGAAAAGTTGTGTGAGCGAGGTAGTGAGGCAAGGGCAGCAGAAAGGTCGTGTGAGAGAGGTAAGGAGGAAAGGGCAGCAGAAAGGTCGTGTGAGCGAGGTCGTGAGGCAAGGGCCACAGAAAAGTTGTGTGAGCGAGGTGGGGAGGAAAGGTCAGCAGAAAGGTCGTGTGAGAGAGGAAGGGAGGAAAGGGCAGCAGAAAGATCGTGTGAGCGAGGTCGTGAGACAAGGGCAGCAGAAAAATTGTGTGAGAGGGGTTGGGAGGAAAGAGCAGCAGAAAGGTTGTGTGAGCGAGTTCGTGTGGCAAGGGCAGCAGAAAAGTTGTGTGAGCGAGGTTGGGAGACAAGGGCAGCAGAAAAGTTGTGTGAGAGAGGTGGGGAGGAAAGGGCAGCAGAAAGGTCGTGTGAGCGAGGTGGGGAGGAAAGGTCAGCAGAAAGGTCGTGTGAGAGAGATAGGGAGGAAAGGGCAGCAGAAAGGTCGTGTGAGCGAGGTAGGGAGGCAAGGGCAGCAGACAAGTTGTCTGAGAGAGGTAGGGAGGAAAGGTCGTGTGAGCGAGGTAGTGAGGCAAGGGCAGCAGAAAAGTTGTGTGAGCGAGGTAGTGAGGAAAGGGTAGCAGAAAGGTCTTGTGAGAAAGGTAGTGAGGAAAGGGCAGCAGAAAGGTCGTCTGAGCGAGGAGGTGAGGAAAGAGCAGCAGAAAGGTCTTGTGAGCGAGGTCGTGAGACAAGGGCAGCAGAAAATTTCTGTGAGCGAGGTAGTGAGGCAAGGGCAGCAGAAAGGTCGTGTGAGCGAGGGAGGGAGGAAGGGCAGCAGAAAGTTCGTGTGAGAGAGGAAAGGATGAAACGGCAGCAGAAAGGTCGTGTGAGAGAGGTAGGGAGGAAAGAGCAGCAGAAAGGTAGCAGGTAGTGAGACAAGGGCAGCAGAAAAGTTGTGTGAGCGAAGTCGTGAGGCAAGGGCAGCAGAAAGGTCGTGTGAGAGAGGTAGGGAGGCATGGGCAGCAGAAAAGTTGTGTGAGAGAGGTCGGGAGGAAAGGTTGTGTGAGAGAGGTAAGGAGGAAAGGGCATCAGAAAGGTTGTGTGAGAAGGTCGTGAGACAAGGGCAGCAGAAAAGTTGTCTGAGCGAGGTAGTGAGGCAAGGGCAGCAGAAAGGTCGTGTGAGAGAGGTAAGGAGGAAAGGGCAGCAGAAAGGTCGTGTGAGCGAGGTCGTGAGGCAAGGGCCGCAGAAAAGTTGTGTGAGCGAGGTCGTGAGGCAAGGGCCGCAGAAAAGTCGTGTGAGCGAGGTAGGGAGGAAAGGGCAGCAGAAAGGTCGTGTGAGCGAGGTCGTGAGACAAGGGCAGCAGAAAAGTTGTGTGAGAGGTTGGGAGGAAAGAGCAGCAGAAAGGTTGTGTGAGCGAGGTCGTGAGGCAAGGGCAACAGAAAAGTTGTGTGAGCGAGGTTGGGAGACAAGGGCAGCAGAAAAGTTGTGTGAGAGACGTAGGGAGGAAAGGGCAGCAGAAAGGTCGTGTGAGCGAGGTTGGGAGGAAAGGTCAGCAGAAAGGTCGTGTGAGAGAGGTAGGGAGGAAAGGGCAGCAGAAAGGTCGTGTGAGCGAGGTATTGAGGCAAGAGCAGCAGAAAGGTCGTGTGAGAGAGGAAGGGAGGCAAGGGCAGCAGAAAGGTCGCGTGAGCAAGGGAGTGAGGTAAGAGCAGCAGAAAGGTCGTGTGAGCAAGGTAGTGAGGAAAGGGCAGCAGAAAGGTCGTGTGAGAGAGGTAAGGAGGAAAGGGCAGCAGAAAGGTCGTGTGAGTGAGGTCGTGAGGCAAGGGCAGCAGAAAGATCGTGTGAGAGAGGTAGGGAGGCAATGGCAGCAGAAAGGTCGTGTGAGAGAGGTGGGGAGGCAATGGCAGCAGAAAAGTTGGGTGAGCGAGGTAGTGAGGAAAGGGTAGCAGAAAGGTCGTGTGAGCAAGGTAGTGAGGAAAGGGCAGCAGAAAGGTCGTCTGAGCGAGGAAGTGAGGAAAGAGCAGCAGAAAGGTCTTGTGAGCGAGGTCGTGAGACAAGGGCAGCAGAAAATTTGTGTGAGCGAGGTAGTGAGGCAAGGGCAGCAGAAAGGTCGTGTGAGCGAGGGAGGGAAGAAGGGCAGCAGAAAGTTCGTGTGAGAGAGGAAAGGATGAAACAGCAGCAGAAAGGTCGTGTGAGAGAGGTAGGGAGGAAAGAGCAGCAGAAAGGTTGTGTGAGCGAGGTAGGTCGGCATGGGCTGCAGAAAGTTGTGTGAGAGAGGTCGGGAGGAAAGGTCGTGTGAGCGAGGTAGTGAGGGAAGGGCAGCAGAAAGGCCGTGTGAGTGAAGTCGGGAGGCAAGGGCAGCAGAAAGGTCGTGTGAGAGAGGTAAGGAGGAAAGGGCAGCAGAAAGGTCGTGTGAGCGAGGTGGGGAGGCAAGGGCAGCAGACAAGTTGTCTGAGAGAGGTAGGGAGGAAAGGACGTGTGAGCGAGGTAGTGAGGAAAGGGCAGCAGAAAAGTTGTGTGAGCGAGGTGGGGAGGAAAGGGCAGCCGAAAGGTCGTGTGAGCGAGGAAGTGAGGCAAGGGCAGCAGAAAAGTTGTGTGAGCGAGGTAGGGAGTAAGGGGCAGCAGAAAGGTCGTGTGAGAGAGGTTGGGAGGAAAGAGCAGCAGAAAGGTCGTGTGAGCGAGGTCGTGAGGCAAGGGCAGCAGACAAGTTGTCTGAGAGAGGTTGGGAGACAAGGGCAGCAGAAAAGTTGTGTGAGAGAGGTGGGGAGGAAAGGGCAGCAGAAAGGTCGTGTGAGCGAGGTGGGGAGGAAAGGTCAGCAGAAAGGTCCTGTGAGAGAGGTAGGGAGGAAAGGGCAGCAGAAAGGTCGTGTGAGTGAGGTATTGAGGAAAGAGCAGCAGAAAGGTTGTGTGAGAGAGGGAGGGAGGAAAGGGCAGCAGAAAGGTCGTGTGAGAGAGGTAGTGAGGAAAGGGCAGCAGAAAGGTCGTCTGAGCGAGGTAGTGAGGCAAGGGCAGCAGAAAAGTTGTGTGAGCGAGGTAGGGAGGAAAGGCCAGCAGAAAGGTTGTGTGAGCGAGGTCGTGAGGAAAGGGCAGCAGAAAAGTTGTGTGAGCGAGGTAGTGAGGCAAGGGCAGCAGAAAAGTTGTGTGAGCGAGGTAGGGAGGAAAGGGCAGCAGAAAGGTCGTGTGAGCGAGGTAGTGAGGCAAGGGCAGCAGAAAAGTTGTGTGAGTGAGGTTGGGAGGAAAGGGCAGCAGAAAGGTCGTGCGAGCGAGGTCGTGAGGAAAGGGCAGCAGAAAAGTTGTGTGAGCGAGGTAGTGAGGCAAGGGCAGCAGAAAGGTCGTGTGAGAGAGGTAAGGAGGAAAGGGCAGCAGAAAGGTCGTGTGAGCGAGGTCGTGAGGCAAGGGCCACAGAAAAGTTGTGTGAGCGAGGTGGGGAGGAAAGGTCAGCAGAAAGGTCGTGTGAGAGAGGAAGGGAGGAAAGGGCAGCAGAAAGATCGTGTGAGCGAGGTCGTGAGCCAAGGGCAGCAGAAAAGTTGTGTGAGAGGGGTTGGGAGGAAAGAGCAGCAGAAAGGTCGTGTGAGCGAGTTCGTGTGGCAAGGGCAGCAGAAAACTTGTGTGACCGAGGTTGGGAGACAAGGGCAGCAGAAAAGTTGTGTGAGAGAGGTGGGGAGGAAAGGTCAGCAGAAAGGTCGTGTGAGAGAGGTAGGGAGGAAAGGGCAGCAGAAAGGTCGTGTGAGCGAGGTAGGGAGGCAAGGGCAGCAGACAAGTTGTCTGAGAGAGGTAGGGAGGAAAGGTCGTGTGAGCGAGGTAGTGAGGCAAGGGCAGCAGAAAAGTTGTGTGAGCGAGGTAGTGAGGAAAGGGTAGCAGAAAGGTCGTGTGAGCAAGGTAGTGAGGAAAGGGCAGCAGAAAGGTCGTCTGAGCGAGGCAGTGAGGAAAGAGCAGCAGAAAGGTCTTGTGAGAAAGGTAGTGAGGAAAGGGCAGCAGAAAGGTCGTCTGAGCGAGGAAGTGAGGAAAGAGCAGCAGAAAGGTCTTGTGAGCGAGGTCGTGAGACAAGGGCAGCAGAAAATTTCTGTGAGCGAGGTAGTGAGGCAAGGGCAGCAGAAAGGTCGTGTGAGCGAGGGAGGGAGGAAGGGCAGCAGAAAGTTCGTGTGAGAGAGGAAAGGATGAAACGGCAGCAGAAAGGTCGTGTGAGAGAGGTAGGGAGGAAAGAGCAGCAGAAAGGTTGTGTGAGCGAGGTAGGTCGGCATGGGCTGCAGAAAAGTTGTGTGAGAGAGGTCGGGAGGAAAGGTCGTGTGAGCGAGGTTGTGAGGGAAGGGCAGCAGAAAGGCCGTGTGAGTGAAGTAGGGAGGCAAGGGCAGCAGAAAGGTCGTGTGAGAGAGGTAAGGAGGAAAGGGCAGCAGAAAGGTCGTGTGAGCGAGGTAGGGAGGCAAGGGCAGCAGACAAGTTGTCTGAGAGAGGTAGGGAGGAAAGGTCGTGTGAGCGAGGTAGTGAGGCAAGGGCAGCAGAAAAGTTGTGTGAACGAGGTGGGGAGGAAAGGGCAGCCGAAAGGTCGTGTGAGCGAGGAAGTGAGGCAAGGGCAGCAGAAAAGTTGTGTGAGCGAGGTAGGGAGTAAAGGGCAGCAGAAAGGTCGTGTGAGAGAGGTTGGGAGGAAAGAGCAGCAGAAAGGTCGTGTGAGCGAGGTAGGGAGGCAAGGGCAGCAGACAAGTTGTCTGAGAGAGGTAGGGAGGAAAGGTCGTGTGAGCGAGGTAGTGAGGCAAGGGCAGCAGAAGAGTTGTGTGAGCGAGGTGGGGAGGAAAGGGCAGCAGAAAGGTCGTGTGAGTGAGGAAGTGAGGCAAGGGCAGCAGAAAGGTTGTGTGAGAGAGGTAGGGAGGAAAGGGCAGCAGAAAGTTCGTGTGAGAGAGGTAGGGAGGAAAGAGCAGCAGAAAGGTTGTGTGAGCGAGGTAGTGAGGCAAGGGCAGCAGAAAAGTTGTGTGAGCGAGGTAGGGAGGAAAGGGCAGCAGAAAGGTCGTGTGAACGAGGTCGTGAGGCAAGGGCAGCAGAAAAGTTGTGTGAGCGAGGTAGGGAGGAAAGGGCAGCAGAAAGGTCGTGTGAGCGAGGTAGTGAGGCAAGGGCAGCAGAAAAGTTGTGTGAGCGAGGTAGGGAGGAAAGGGCAGCAGAAAGGTCGTGTGAGCGAGGTCGTGAGGAAAGGGCAGCAGAAAAGTTGTGTGAGCGAGGTAGTGAGGCAAGGGCAGCAGAAAGGTCGTGTGAGAGAGGTAAGGAGGAAAGGGCAGCAGAAAGGTCGTGTGAGTGAGGTCGTGAGGCAAGGGCAGCAGAAAAGTTGTGTGAGTGAGGTAGTGAGGCAAGGGCAGCAGAAAGGTCGTGTGAGAGAGGTAAGGAGGAAAGGGCAGCAGAAAGGTCGTGTGAGCGAGGTCGTGAGGCAAGGGCCACAGAAAAGTTGTGTGAGCGAGGTGGGGAGGAAAGGTCAGCAGAAATGTCGTGTGAGAGAGGAAGGGAGGAAAGGGCAGCAGAAAGATCGTGTGAGCGAGGTCGTGAGACAAGGGCAGCAGAAAAGTTGTGTGAGAGGGGTTGGGAGGAAAGAGCAGCAGAAAGGTTGTGTGAGCGAGGTCGTGAGGCAAGGGCAGCAGAAAAGTTGTGTGAGCGAGGTTGGGAGACAAGGGCAGCAGAAAAGTTGTGTGAGAGAGGTGGGGAGGAAAGGGCAGCAGAAAGGTCGTGTGAGCGAGGTGGGGAGGAAAGGTCAGCAGAAAGGTCGTGTGAGAGAGGTAGGGAGGAAAGGGCAGCAGAAAGGTCGTGTGAGTGAGGTATTGAGGAAAGAGCAGCAGAAAGGTTGTGTGAGAGAGGGAGGGAGGAAAGGGCAGCAGAAAGGTCGTGTGAGAGAGGTAGGGAGGAAAGAGCAGCAGAAAGGTTGTGTGAGCGAGGTCGTGAGGCAAGGGCAGCAGAAAAGTTGTGTGAGCGAGGTCGGGAGGCAAGGGCAGCAGAAACGTCGTGTGAGCGAGGTCGTGAGGAAAGGGCAGCAGAAACGTCGTGTGAGCGAGGTCGTGAGGAAAGGGCAGCAGAAAGGTCGTGTGAGAGGTAGTGAGGCAAGGGCAGCAGAAAAGTTGTGTGAGCGAGGTAAGGAGGAAAGGACAGCAGAAAGATCGTGTGATAGGTTGGGAGGAAAGAGCAGCAGAAAGGTTGTGTGAGCGAGGTCGGGAGGAAAGGGCAGCAGAAAAGTTGATGAGCGAGGTAGTGAGGCAAGGGCAGCAGAAAAGTTGTGTGAGCGAGGTAGGGAGGAAAGGGCAGCAGAAAGGTCGTGTGAGCGAGGTAGTGAGGAAAGGGCAGCAGAAAAGTTGTGTGAGCGAGGTCGGGAGGCAAGGTCAGCAGAAAGGTCGTGTGAGCGAGGTAGTGAGGAAAGGGCAGCAGAAAGTTCGTGTGAGAGAGGTAAGGAGGAAACGGCAGCAGAAAGGTCGTGTGAGAGAGGTCGGGAGGAAAGAGCAGCAGAAAGGTCGTGTGAGAGAGGTTGGGAGGAAAGAGCAGCAGAAAGGTCGTGTGAGCGAGGTAGTGAGATTAGGGCAGCAGAAAAGTTGTCTGAGCGAGGTGGTGAGGCAAGGGCAGCAGAAAGGTCGTGTGAGAGAGGTAAGGAGGAAAGGGCAGCAGAAAGGTCGTGTGAGCGAGGTCGTGAGGCAAGGGCCGCAGAAAAGTTGTGTGAGCGAGGTGGGGAGGAAAGGTCAGCAGAAAGGTCATGTGAGAGAGGAAGGGAGGAACGGGCAGCAGAAAGATCGTGTGAGCGAGGTCGTGAGACAAGGGCAGCAGAAAAGTTGGGTGAGAGAGGTTGGGAGGAAAGAGCAGCAGAAAGGTCGTGTGAGAGAGGGAGGGAGGCAAGGGCAGCAGAAAGGTCGTGTGAGTGAGGGAGTGAAACAAGGGCAGCAGAAAAGTTGTGTGAGTGAGGTCGGGAGGAAAGGGCAGCAGAAATGTCGTGTGAGAGAGGTAGGGAGGCAAGGGCAGCAGAAAGGTCGTGTGAGTGATATTGTGAGGAAAGAGCAGCAGAAAGGTCGTGTGAGAGAGGTAGGGAGGCATGGGCAGCAGAAAAGTTGTGTGAGAGAGGTCGGGAGGAAAGGTTGTGTGAGAGAGGTAAGGAGGAAAGGGCAGCAGAAAGGTTGTGTGAGAAGGTAGTGAGACAAGGGCAGCAGAAAAGTTGTCTGAGCGAGGTAGTGAGACAAGGGCAGCAGAAAGGTCGTGTGAGAGAGGTAAGGAGGAAAGGGCAGCAGAAAGGTCGTGTGAGAGAGGTAGGGAGGCAATGGCAGCAGAAAGGTCGTGTGAGAGAGGTACGGAGGCAATGGCAGCAGAAAAGTTGGGTGAGCGAGGTAGTGAGGAAAGGGCAGCAGAAAGGTCGTGTGAGAGAGGTAAGGAGGAAAGGGCAGCAGAAAGGTCGTGTGAGCGAGGTCGTGAGGCAAGGGCCGCAGAAAAGTTGTGTGAGCGAGGTGGGGAGGAAAGGTCAGCAGAAAGGTCGTGTGAGAGAGGAAGGGAGGAAAGGGCAGCAGAAAGGTCGTGTGAGCGAGGTCGTGAGGCAAGGGCCGCAGAAAAGTTGTGTGAGCGAGGTGGGGAGGAAAGGTCAGCAGAAAGGTTGTGCGAGCGAGGAAGGGAGGAAAGGGCAGCAGAAAGATCGTGTGAGCGAGGTCGTGAGACAAGGGCAGCAGAAAAGTTGTGTGAGCGAGGTTGGGAGACAAGGGCAGCAGAAAGGTCGTGTGAGAGAGGTTGGGAGGAAAGCGCAGCAGAAAGATCGTGTGAGAGAGGTAGGGAGGCAATGGCAGCAGAAAGGTCGTGTGAGAGAGGTAGGGAGGAAATGGCAGCAGAAAAGTTGGGTGAGCGAGGTAGTGAGGAAAGGGTAGCAGAAAGGTCGTGTGAGCAAGGTAGTGAGGAAAGGGCAGCAGAAAGGTCGTCTGAGCGAGGAAGTGAGGAAAGAGCAGCAGAAAGGTCGTGTGAGCGAGGTCGTGAGGCAAGGGCCGCAGAAAAGTTGTGTGAGCGAGGTGGGGAGGAAAGGTCAGCAGAAAGGGTGTGCGAGCGAGGAAGGGAGGAAAGGGCAGCAGAAAGGTCGTGTGAGCGAGGTCGTGAGGCAAGGGCCGCAGAAAAGTTGTGTGAGCGAGGTGGGGAGGAAAGGTCAGCAGAAAGGTTGTGCGAGCGAGGAAGGGAGGAAAGGGCAGCAGAAAGATCGTGTGAGCGAGGTCGTGAGACAAGGGCAGCAGAAAAGTTGTGTGAGCGAGGTTGGGAGACAAGGGCAGCAGAAAGGTCGTGTGAGAGAGGTTGGGAGGAAAGCGCAGCAGAAAGATCGTGTGAGAGAGGTAGGGAGGCAATGGCAGCAGAAAGGTCGTGTGAGAGAGGTAGGGAGGAAATGGCAGCAGAAAAGTTGGGTGAGCGAGGTAGTGAGGAAAGGGTAGCAGAAAGGTCGTGTGAGCAAGGTAGTGAGGAAAGGGCAGCAGAAAGGTCGTCTGAGCGAGGAAGTGAGGAAAGAGCAGCAGAAAGGTCTTGTGAGCGAGGTCGTGAGACAAGGGCAGCAGAAAATTTGTGTGACCGAGGTAGTGAGGCAAGGGCAGCAGAAAGGTCGTGTGAGCGAGGGAGGGAGGCAAGGGAAGCAGAAAGTTCGTGTGAGAGAGGAAAGGAGGAAACGGCAGCAGAAAGGTCGTGTGAGAGAGGTCGGGAGGAAAGAGCAGCAGAAAGGTTGTGTGAGCGAGGTAGGTAGGCATGGGTAGCAGAAAAGTTGTGTGAGAGAGGTCGGGAGGAAAGAGCAGCAGAAAGGTTGTGTGAGCGAGGTCGTGAGGCAAGGGCAGCAGAAAATTTGTGTGAGCGAGGTAGGGAGGCAAGGGCAGCAGAAAAGTTGTGTGAGAGAGGTCGGGAGGAAAGGTCCTGTGAGAGAGGAAGGGAGGAAATGGCAGCAGAAAGGTCGTGTGAGAGAGGTAGGGAGGCCAGGGCAGCAGAAAAGTTGTGTGAGAGAGGTCGGGAGGAAAGGTCCTGTGAGAGAGGTAAGGAGGAAAGGGCAGCAGAAAAGTTGTGTGAGAGAGGAAGGGAGGAAAGGGCAGCAGAAAGGTCGTGTGTGTGAGGTCGTGAGACAAGGGCAGCAGAAAAGTTGTGAGTGAGGTCGTGAGGCAAGGGCAGCAGAAAAGTTGTGTGAGAGAGTTCGGGAGGAAAGGTCGTGTGAGAGAGGTAGGGAGGAAAGAGCAGCAGAAAGTTCGTGTGAGCGAGGTCGTGAGGCAAGGGCAGCAGAAAAGTTGTGTGAGAGAGGTAGGGAGGAAAGGTCGTGTGAGAGAGGTAGGGAGGAAAGAGCAGCAGAAAGTTCGTGTGAGCGAGGTCGTGAGGCAAGGGCAGCAGAAAAGTTGTGTGAGAGAGGTAGGGAGGAAAGGGCAGCAGTAAGGTCGTGAAAGGATTTCAATTGGAACGGTCGATCGATTCTCACTGGAGTTCGGTACTCCGAGGAATTGGGGGATCATCGCAGAAACGTCCGGACACGCCTCGTGCATTCCTTTTTACTCAAACTTCCTTGGAATAAGGTCCTTTTATTCTTTCGTTCCAAACACAGATACTCAGTCGCTCATATCGAGTGATAAACTTACGTTCATTCATCGGAGGCGTGGGATGAAGACTTAATATCCTGTACAAGGACGGGAGAAGGGAACTCGGGTGCCGAGGGACGCAAATTGAGCCATCGCGTCCCTCTCCGAAAGGAGAACACGCGTCACCTCGCCGCGCGATATGTTGATCGTGAACTCGCGTTCATCGGAAATCGACTGCTCGGGTCTGCGGCGTGCGCATGCGCATTGTGACCGATCAGCGTTCGGCGGTGAACCGCGAGCACTCGGGTTGTACCGTCATTTTTTCCGCCACCGAAGGTGGACCGAGGTGTTGTTTTCAGTCCTTCGTGTGTCTGTCTGTGAAAAAAAAGGGATGTCTCAAAACGGTCTGGACGGATTCGGATGACGTTTGGTGGGCAGGTTGGGTGTGTGACGAGGAAGAATTTATTTAGATTTGGTTTCAGGTTCGAATCCGGCCTATCGGTGGCGGACAAAATGTAAACTGTTCAGATTGGCGGGAGTTTGCTCTGCCATTTCCCTCAATGCGCAACAGGGGGGAGGAGGATGACCAGTGGGACGTGTAAGCGAGACTTGTGGTGGGGGAAGGAGTCCCACTAATGAGGGGTACACCGCACACACCATGGACCAGTCGTTTACTCGTTCATGGTCGTGTACTACATTCTATGTTAACGATTCGGATTTTTTTTCTTTACTCTCTCTTGTTCTTCCCTCACACCAGGAACCCCCATCAAAGTACCAAACAAGTATCTCACTGTTCTTACAATCTCGGATCATGTCCGTCCACACAAACTCTTCGACATTAACTGTCCTGTTGATATCGATGTCGTCCTTTTATCTGAACACACCTCAAGGACCCAAGGAAATTAGATACACGTGCGTCAACAACCACAACAAAATAAGAGATATACAAATGATTAAAAAAAAAAATTAAGTGTTATTTGTGTAAATATGTAAATGTCGAGACGAGAGAGGACAGAGGGAAGGTGGAAGTGGGGAGAGGATGGAGGGAAGGGGGGGAGAGGATGGAGGGAAGGGGGGGAGAGGATGGAGGGAAGGGGGAGAGTATGGAGGGAAGGGGGAGAGGATGGAGGGAAGGTGGAAGTGGGGAGAGGATGGAGGGAAGGGGGAGGATGGAGGGAAGGGGGAGGATGGAGGGAAGGGGGGAGGATGGAGGGAAGGGGGAGAGGATGGAGGGAAGGGGGAGAGGATGGAGGGAAGGGGGAGAGGATGGAGGGAAGGGGGGAGGATGGAGGGAAGGGGGAGAGGATGGAGGGAAGGGGGGAGGATGGAGGGAAGGGGGAGGATGGAGGGAAGGGGGAGAGGATGGAGGGAAGGGGGGAGAGGTCAGGATGGAGGGAAAGGGGGGAGAGGTCAGGATGGAGGGAAAGGGGGGAGAGGTCAGGATGGAGGGAAGGGGGGAGAGGTCAGGATGGAGGGAAGGGGGAGAGGTCAGGATGGAGGGAAAGGGGGAGAGGTAAGGATAGAGGGGAGGGGAGAGGTAAGGATGGAGGGAAGGTGGAAGTGGGGTGAGGATGGAGGGAAGGGAGGGAGAGGTAAGGATGGAGGGAAGGGGGAGAGGTAAGGATGGAGGGAAAGGCGGGGGAGGTAAGGATGGAGGGAAGGGGGGAGAGGTAAGGATGGAGGGAATGGGGGGAGAGGTGAGGATGGAGGGAAGTGGGGGAAAGAGGATGGAGGGAGGCGAGAGGACAGGACGGAGGATGAGAGAAGGGAAGCTGGGAAGGGGGGAAGAGCGAGGAAGGTGGGGAGATAAGAGTGACACCTCACCAAACGTTGTTCAACACTGTAGGAGGGAGGGTGGGGGAGAGAGAGAGACAGACAGAGAGATAGAGGAAAAAAAAAAGAAAGAGAGAAAGGTGAGGGTGGAGGTTGCATTTGCAAAGACAATGATATAATGGTGTGTTATTCAAGAAGAGCCAACACACACACACACACACACCCACACACACACACACACACACACACACACACACACACACACACACACACACACACACACACACACACACACACACACACACACACACACACACACTTAGAACAGCTGTACACCCAACGACACAACAGAGTTTGTAAAGTAATGTAAAATATTTCTATATATTCACATTATCTGGAATCAGACTCCGGTGACGTCAGCGTGTCATGGTCAGTGCCCCCTCTGAGTCCGAGAAGCAGGTAACCAAAGACAGTAACCTGTACGTGCTGCTTCATTGCTTGACGCTCAGAATTTGAAAAAAGACAGAGCACGGACAAACAACCATTGAGCAAGTTTTATGGGTCGAATCACTTCATGCGTTGAAGTTCCTTGTGAGGGAACTCGGATGTGTGGAGAGTCTGGCGGTGTAGCTGCTCTTGCGGTTACAGGCGGTGTATGGATGCTCCGTTGCTGGGCAACCTCCAGCGGAAGTTTCGCCATTTGAGGGTTTAACGGTGTTTGTTCGACGGATCGTGGTTTGATGTGTTTGTACAGACTCGTGTGTGAATAAATAAAATAAAAACGCTGCAATGAAGGGGACCCAGTGACACGACGTTGAGAAACCGAACAATGAAGAAGCTTTCGCGACATCTTGTTCTCGCCCGAGCTCGAGCACCGACTTTGTCAGCGGTTCGGAGGCTGAATGTGTGGTCAGTACAGTGAAGTACAGTACAGTACAGTGTAGCCATGGTAATTTGTGTGTGAGAAAGAAGCGATCATCAAGAGAGGAATGAGAATGAGTTCAGGCCGTTCACCTGTCGTGGACACCTCCATCAAAAATTATCATGTGTGTGATGTAGAGGGCATGGTGTGTTATGGGATGTGAAAGGGTGGTGTGGGTATGGTGTGTTATGGGATGTGAAGGGGGGATGTATGGTGTGTTATGGGATGTGAAAGGGTGGTGTGGGTATGGTGTGTTATGGGATGTGAAGGGGGGATGTATGGTGTGTTATGGGATATGAAGGGTGGATGTATGGTGTGTTATGGGATGTGAAGGGGGGATGTATGGTGTGTTATGGGATGTGAAGGGGGATGTATGGTGTGTTATGGGATGTGAAGGGGGATGTATGGTGTGTTATGGGATGTGAAGGGTGGATGTATGGTGTGTTATGGGATGTGAAGGGTGGATGTATGGTGTGTTATGGGATGTGAAGGGGGGTATGGTGTGTTATGGGATGTGAAGGGGGGTATGGTGTGTTATGGGATGTGAAGGGGGGATGTATGGTGTGTTATGGGATGTGAAGGGGGGATGTATGGTGTGTTATGGGATGTGAAGGGGGGATGTATGGTGTGTTATGGGATGTGAAGGGTGGATGTATGGTGTGTTATGGGATGTGAAGGGGGTATGGTGTGTTATGGGATGTGAAGGGGGATGTATGGTGTGTTATGGGATGTGAAGGGGGTATGGTGTGTTATGGGATGTGAAGGGGGTATGGTGTGTTATGGGATGTGAAGGGGGTATGGTGTGTTATGGGATGTGAAGGGGGTATGGTGTGTTATGGGATGTGAAGGGGGGTATGGTGTGTTATGGGATGTGAAGGGGGGTATGGTGTGTTATGGGATGTGAAGTGGGGTATGGTGTGTTATGGGATGTGAAGGGGGATGTATGGTGTGTTATGGGATGTGAAGGGGGGATGTATGGTGTGGTATGGGATGTGAAGGGTGGATGTATGGTGTGTTATGGGATGTGAAGGGTGGATGTATGGTGTGTTATGAGATGTGAAGGGGGGTATGGTGTGTTATGGGATGTGAAGCGGGGATGTGTGGTGTGTTATGGGATGTGAAAGGGTGGTGTGGGTATGGTGTGTTGTGGGATGTGAGGGTGTGTGTTGTTGTAGAGTATGTGGAGTGTGTGATGTGATATGGGTATGTTGTTCGGACCATGTCACCATGTTGGATCTAAAGGAGACCTTCAATCCGTAATCCTGGAAATGCCCGCAATGATCGGTCATGTCATTTATTCATATTGTTCTGGGCTCATGGGTTGGTGGTGGTGGGAGGGGGGTGGGGGTGTGACTCGGAACAGCTTCCCGACCTCCAACCCTGAAACCGACGAATTATGGATAACTCCATGTTCCGACTGGTGGCTAAGCAACCGTGCATGCCGTCTGATGTGGGCAAATCTGGTAGGGTCCCCACACCAAATCTCACGTTACCTTCCTGGTGATTTACCCCCTCCCCGATTAGGAACCGTGCTCTCGTATTTCCACCTTTATCTATTTATTACGTATGGCCGAGGAAAACCGCAGGTGGAAAGTCTGCTAAACTAGTGCAGTGAATCAATGAGGTACAACCTCCCATTTATTTATTATGCGCTATGTCTAACCAATGGTGGAAACAGACAATCGAGCAGGTTTGGAAAGTTTATACAGCGATTAAGTCAAGGCACGTATCTCCAGGCAGTATTCACAGAATGCAGTGTTGCACAGAAAAACTTCACCCCAGCACGTAAAGAAGAACCCCTTATACATTCCTAGCTCAAAACACAAGACAGGCGAGCCTCAGTCACAATGGGGAAATTAGAGAGAAGGACTTGAGAGAGATCATTTTGCGGTATAACGTAGGCCTCTCACTCACCTGACGTGAACCAGCGGGGTCACATTGGTCCCAAAGTAGAGAAACGGGAAATCAGGAGGGTGATGTGATGCAGCGTGTCGGGAGAGGTTCAGTGTATGCACTGTAAGTGCTTGAGGAAAGTGTGATTGTGTGTGTTGGTGTTTTCACTCGGGACAAGAGGGTGTGTTGTTGATAACTATTTGATAGCTCTTTTGTGTGTCTCAAGTTGACAAATTTGAAAGTAGGTGTAGCAAGGAAAGATCACGTACATCAGTATGTATGGCCACTGTGTCCCAAGAACTTGTGCTGCTCGTTTACTTGTGGGCCCAGCCTGCTCGCCCTTGCAGAGATTCGCTCTGGCACAGCTCGTCCTGTTCCATTTCCGAGACCAAGGCAGTTCTCGTTCCGTCCCTCAGATGCAAGCAGCTTCTCATTACATTCCTGAGACGCAAGCAGACCTGTTCCGTTGAATTCACCGTCTTTTATGGCCCCTAGGCGAGGCTTGGCTTATGGAAACGAAGGTCACCACAGCATCCTTCGACCCACGTGTGCTGCTTTCTCATTAGCACGCGTGGCCCATAGCTGCTCAGAGGTTTGGTGTTGCAGTTCTCAGCACTGTGGTCACATTGGGAACTAGAGGGGGAGCACTCTGTAGAGTGCAAAACCTCTGCCGCCAATACTGCTGGGTCACTTAAGTGAACCTGATATCCTATTCATTGTCGGTCAAAACGGATCAGACTCTACTGAACCACGATGGAATAAACTAAACCAGATCGACACGCATGTAGAAATTCCCCCCCCAAAAAAAATCGAAATTTTTTTTGAAAAAAAAGTTGCAAAATTTGTTTTTTTTTTCTCAAACAAATATTTTTTTGGGGGGGGTGGAAATCACTTAAAACATGTAGAAATGCAAAAAAAAAAAAAAATCAAATATTTTTGAAATAAAATCGAATTTTTTTGAAAAAAAGTTGCAAATTTTTTTTTTCTCTAACAAATTTTTATTTTTTTTGGTTGGAAATCACTTAAAACATGTAGAAATGCAAAAACAAAAATTCATATATTTTTCTCAAAATGGCCGCCATAGCGGCCATATTGGACTTTGGACCAAGTCCAAAATCTAATGGCATGATCCTTGGACGATACCTAATCCCCCCACCAAGTTTCGTCGAAATCCGTCCAGGAGTTTTCCCGTAATACTGTTCACAAACAAACAAGCAAACAAACAAACAGACAGGGGTGAAAACAGTAACCTCCGTCTATCTTCGATGGCGGAGGTTCATGATGCACCCAATGCAGGAATTGCCTTGCATGGTGGTGATTGTCGTGCTTAACTGGCTTTGAATGTGTGTGTTTTGTAATGTCATGTGTGCATGGTTGCGCTCCAGGAAAGTGCAGGGAAGGAGAGGGTAAAGAGGGAGAGAAGGGATTGATGAAGAGGGGTTTCAGAAAAGGGGAGAATTCCAAAGGGGGATCGAATTTGCCATACACACCCAACACATTTCCCTGTCCACTGATACAAGTGATGGGTGACCTGATTAAACAGAATTACTGTGGAAATATCTGAACTCGGGATCCCTTATGTGTTGAGTGTGGCAATCCGGGGCATTTCCAAACCCATAACTATCTTTGTCGCTCTTTCATGTGGTTGGGAAGATTTCTGTCCACGTTTTCTTTTAAAATGTCATTGATTGCTCGTACATTTGCGATGTACTTGAATATGGTGGAGTGTTTCCATTCTCGCTCCCAGCATATGTACGTAATAAGTATTTGGTTATCATCCAGAATTGGTTGTTTTTTTTTCAAAACTGTTTCATGCTATCATGTTATATGTTGTTAATATTGACTGTTGTTCCCACAGGGGCAGTGATCTAAATGATGTAAGTACAGTTGAAACCATTTTGGTGTTGTTATTAAGGTGGGGAGGAGGGGACGAGTATCCAAAATTCCTCCATATGTGTCCAGATGACCTTAAAATGGGAATTGGTGATATTTTCATGGAAATCGATGAACTCTTCACGGAATGCCTTGCATGTCGGGGAATGGTTCCATTTGCACAGGGAATTCTTTTTCTATAGCTTCACAAATACGCAGTAGAACCTAGTCATTAAAACATAATAGTAAGGCACAGTATCTTGATTTCATGTGTACAGTTCCAATGAAGGATGCTCCTCTTTTACAGTATAACTATCCAAAATTGTCTGCACTTGTGTCAGAGACGAGAGAAGACAACTTCGTAAGAGTGTATGTTGTAAAAGGGGTTAACCGGATGGCCTTTGTAATACCACTGGACCAAACTTTGGACCAAAAAATACCATTGGTATTCACAGCCTTGTAGCATACCTGCCTGCTGTACTGTTTGAGCATTAGCTTGCTTTTTCACCAAGCTGAGATGTGCTTTGGTCAGGGTGGGGATTATACATTAGTTATTATTATTGCCAAATGATGCTCCCATTATTATTGTTGTGAATATTATCAGTATTTACTAATATATGCTTTGTTATAGTGTTATCATTATTTTTGTTATTTATTTTGTAACTAGCAAATGCACCCCATCGCTTCACTGAGAGGAATATTAAGGAGGAGAGCGAGTAAGAAAGAGAGGAGGGAGAGAGACTGTGGAGGGTTTGGGGAGGGAAGGCAGAGCGAGGAGTGGGGGAGGGAAGGCAGAGCGAGGAGGGGGGAGGGAAGGCAGCATGAAGGGAGGGTCCATCCGGACATGACCACTGTCCAAACACGTATGGAGACAACCACTGTCCGGAGATAACCACCGTCTGGTTATGTGCGGAGATAACCACCATGCGCGCATCACCGCTGTCCAGATACATCAAGTTGGATTAACCATCTGTTGGATGCAATCAATGATTCTTTGGACATCCCCCTCATTTCTCCATCTGGCTGGGATGTCAAGGTCTTTCCAATTCCGTGACTCAAGAAGGTAGCTAGCCATTTTCTCACATTCTTTAGCAATTGATGCTTGTTCACACCCTGATAGCACCCAACGATGTAGAGTATTGCAATTGAGGGTGAACCCACATATGCCCCAAAGGTTTTCAAATCCTTGTTGACTGTCTGTTTGATCATCTGGTTATATGCGGTGGCAGAAAATCCATACTTGTCATTCTGCTAAACAACTCGCTAATGGTCTTGGGAGATCAAATCATAAATTGCAGGATGTGCTTTTGAGAACGTTACGGATGGCAAGTACCGAGAATAATTGGTTCGATCATACGCACGTACCATGGTAACGTCCCTCGAATGGCATAGATGTGTAGCATCCAATCAGCCTCATACGTTACCCTGATAAAACGAAGCAATGTCTGCAACATTTGGATGGACGAGCACCAAAACACGAATGTCATGTTGCTGGCATTCTGTTCCTCAATGTGGGACTGATAGGCACTGACAATGTATTGAAATTCATTGCTGTGGGTCAGATCTTCATGGAGTGATGAAGGGAATGCATCTGCCATGTAGGACAGACATTGAGGCTTTCTCACTTTGTTCATCAATGGAGTCGATGAATGAGCTGAATCTTAGGCTTTCCAAGGCCGAGAACATGAGTGCATGAGCACAATTGCTGCGATTGTAATGTTTCCCCTCCATAACTCCTTTGATCGAACCAGACGCAACAATACATGCCTCAACAAAAATGCCCAACAGACCAGCATTGTGGAGTCTATGCCCAATGATGGCGAGGAAAGACGTTGAAGTGTGAAATTCACCGAGGCGAAGTACCAGTCTTTCTTTGAAGAACTCCGTAACCCATCGGATTTCCTACACTTTTGCATAAATGTTCTGGTCAACACCAACGACGCTGTCTAAATGCAATAATTCAACCAACTCAACACTTCATAAGAGAATGGTGTTGATTGTATCCAATTCAGCGGACGATGCCTTGACAGCAGGTAAATAGACCACTGTCGGCTTCTTGAAAAGGTAATTTAAGTGGAGAAGGGAATTGAAACCCATCCAGTTTGGCAAGTCATTTTTACTTTTTTTTAATGTGTTTGATGAGGGCGAAGGCCATATCGAGGTCAGCTGTAGCTTTCGGCCGTGGGCGATACTGTTCGATTAGAATAAGGTCGTCGGCACCCTCAATAGATAAGCCAGGACGTTTCTTGCAATGGAATGGAACAAGAGGCACAGAGCCTGCACCTTCAAGTGAACGTTGCTTCTTCTTGGAGGGATACACTGATTCCCTCAGAATCGGCTGCAGTTGGTGACTGCTTGCATTGAATCATAATGCTGTTCATATGATGTGTGGTTGATTGACTAGTGCAAGTCTCTTCACAAAAGTCAATGTTATCTCAGACCAGAATGGAGCGAACCTTGGGGCAGCAATTAGGGGCATATACAAATGTCCTTTCTTAAGCTACATTTGTGCCAGAGCTGTGTCAAATGCACTAATGTCATCAGATGAAGTGCAGCTTCCAAACTTACTCAGCAGGCTAAGTAAACGCTTTGAACCTGAAAGATGTCATACAGTCATCCCCAGACTCAAAGATTTTGGGGTCTGTTTTCTGCCCTTTGCCTCCATATAAACAATGTCCTGAAGCAGAGACAATGGCTTAACATGATTGTCATCAGAAAACCTTGACATAACCATCCAATTTGGGTTCATCCAATGCCTCTATAACTCATGCCATTGTATTGTAGAGGCTGGCAGGAATATGTTATTGAGCAGCATCAGAGGTTATATAAGCTGTTGGTGGCCATGGACATGTCAAACCACCTTGAGTCTGGATATTTCAATGCAAAACCATGACTGCACTGAACAGTTGATGAAATGAAGTTCCTGGAGTATCAACAATGGGAGAAGTATCACTCTAGTCTCCACTGCTGCTCTCAGACGTTGCTGAAGGCATCTGATATATCACGTCCTCTTGGGTTAGCATGTGACAGTTGACCATCTCGCTGATATTTCTTCTGTAAGGGACACTTTTGTAAGGAGCACTATTTATTGTTGAGGATAATCCTTCTTCAAGTAATACTTGAGGTGATTAGATCTGAAACAACATAAAAAAGTCAGGTAAGAGATCATGGAAATGGCTGTTGATAATGTGACCAATCCTAGTTGTGAACAGACTATCAAGTTGTGAGAAACAACTCATTGTTCCCAAATGAATAACATCAATTTTTCTCCACCATCTCGCCTTTCTTCTTAAACATCGCATGAAGCAGAGCAACTAATTTGGTCAGACGAATAATCTGCAAAATCAATAGTCAGACAATGATAAATTACCAATAAATTCACAAATGTTTTCTTTCTCCTTTTCTCGTCTGAGAGAAAAACGAATTTTCAATGAAATTCAATGCGTACTCACTTTCTGTTCCGTGATTACTTCGATTTCTATGATGAGTCAGCAGAAATCATTACATGCTTCCCCCCATGGCTGTTGTTCATGTCCACTGCAGAGAGGAGCCAATGGAGTATGTGTGACAAACTGCCAGGGAATACAAAGACTATACCAGAGAACATCAGCTCTGGAATTACATGCTGCTCGAGGCACAGCTTCTTGTTGTGGACACATTTCAAACGAGAAGGGCACTCTATGGAGCACATACCTCCACCACGTAATGCCTGATCCACGAGAACTTATCGGGCCCATTACATTTTTGAATTAGAAGGGCACTCGGCAGAGCGCATACCTCCGCCCCATAATGCCTGATCCACGAGAACATATCTGGCCCAATACATTTTTGAAATATCATTTTTGGCCAAATCTCTCAATGGTGAAGAATGGCTTTAAAAATTAAATAATTCTTGTATCCAGATCCTGATGCGGATCTTCACCAAAATTGAATCAGTTTGTTGTGGTCACACACCCAACCTCTCCACCAAGTTTCGTAATAATCCGTCCACAACGTTTCTGAGATATCGTGCTATATATCCGTTTTTGGCCCTATCTCTCAATAGTGAAGAATCACTTAAAAATTATTGTCGTTGGATCCGGATCCGGATCTGAATCTTCACCAAAATCTAATCAGTTCGTCCTTGTCACACAGCCAACCTGCCCACCAATTTCATCCGGAACCGTTCACAACTTTTTTGAGATATCCTGCACACAGACAAACAAACAAACAAACAGAGAGGAGTGAAAACATAACCTCCTTCACCTTTGGTGGTGGAGGTTATAACGATTTTACATTCATACATGATCAGCTGTGAGTAATAATCACCTCTCTTTTTCTTTGGATCTCTCAAGTTTTGTTAGAAATCGAGTGTAGTTCTTGTATCGGTCTCGATGATACTTCGCCTCTGCAGCAACACAGTCAACATCACGGATATGCCGTAACATTTTCTCGTCTTCATTTCAACAGCATGTTGAAGCAATAATTGAGGAAAGACAATGCATGAATTAAGATATACAGCTAGAAATCTTTTCGGAGCTTATCGGACTCGGACAGGTTTTGTAGACACAATTTCATAAATGCATCACAAAACGTCAGGAAAATTGAATTATGGGATGTTTCTTCTGTGCTGTTTTACAAGTAAAATCTGACATACCTGCAGTTTCAGTTTCACTCTCGGCCTGGGTCAAAGAAACTTTTACAGTCTTGTGCGGGTGTTTCACATGCTTGTCCTTCTTGCAAATGAGACAGAGCTCTCGCAGGACGCTAGTCGTGACTGATGGGCTGCTAATTTGTGATGCTGATCTGAAACGTCTCCTCTGGTGTGGAACGATCAGCAGCAGTAGTAAAAGTCGCTGACACGTTAAGTTGGCCTGCTGCTGATAATGATAACTCAACTGCAGCCGCAGAGTCATTCAGCTTTCCTGCCTGGGTGATACGCTTCGTATCAATTAATCACCTGGAACATTCGGGGTGATAACTGAGATCAGAGTCCTTGACGTCCTCAAACGATTTGTCAAAATGAATGACACATCACTGAGTGATTTTTTTTTTATCGTCCACACCACATAGTTTGAACCATTTCTCCCCTGTCTGCCAGGTGGTGTCCCAGGTTTTTTGAGAAAAATACTTGACCTCACTATAATTGTTCAGTTTGTGGTGAATAATACATTGACTTGAAGACATTTTGACAGAATTTAATCGAAAATAACCACCCAATCCGCAAAAGTCGGAAAGAAGTCCACGACATTGTGGAGCTCGGAATAATTGGAAAAGGGATTTTCTCATTGGCTGATATTACCGTGATGCCACTGTTTTCACAGCACAATAAGACTTTTGAAACAGTCCGCAAGAACGAAGTAGGGTGGCTATCACGCGTAAAATAATAACAAAAGACTGGCGATTTAAGAGCAGAGAACTTTCAGTCGTGTATGTATGGCATCATAAGGGAGTATCTAATATTATGAATAAGTTGTTTCTTGAGGTTTGGTGTGAAAGTGAGCAATAAACCTGCTGAGCATCTGGCCTATTAAGGTCCAGATGCAGGTCCAGCCTATTGGGTGGATACAAATCGTAAACTGTTCAGCCTGGTGGAGGTATGCGCTCTACCGAATGCCGTTGTCGTTTGCTCTGCTATTTCCCTCAATGCGCAACAGTGGGAGGACAGGCAGTGGACCGAGTGCCATTCTAGTTCATTCATACATGGAGTGATCTCACGAGAAAGGTCAGGACAGCAGAAACAGTGGGTGGGTTAAAATTTGAGTTTCATAGATGCGGAGAAGGAATGATCATTAGCTTGGGTATGGATCGGTGATTGTATACCATGTCGTGATTGTGATATCTGTGAGAGGGTTTCGTTGTTAAGATTGTACAGCGTAATAATAGTTATTTCGTGAGTGCATGTATAGTGTAAGCACGAGGCAATTTAATTGTGCTAAACTGCTAAAGGATTGTGTCTATATTTGGATTAAAAAGCTGTTGTCTTCCCTCCCTAATGTTGGTGTCTGAAACAGCTTATCCCTTTAATGTTCTCTCCTTTGTAACCTGTCTTGTATGTCCTTAATTGGGAATTCAGCCTTGCAACACCGAGAAGGCGCAAGTTGTGGTGTAAAGGCACAGGATTTGGTGCAAAGGGCAAGCCATAAACATTCAAGAGACTCAGGGGGTGGGGGGGTGGTTCCCCTTGATATATGGCCGAACCGTTAATTGGTGTGGGGTGATGTCATAGGACGCTGCGTTATGGGAGCCAATAAAAGTCCACACCAAGGTCCAGTCGTGCCAAACCGTTCTGTAATAATATGGGAGCCAAACCGTTGTCTTACAAGTCCTTTGAAGGACAGATTTGGTGGGACGGTTAGCATCCAAGCTTAAACTTCTCCCCCCCCCCCATTGAGCGCAATGAACTGCTCTCATTGCCATTTTGAGTTTCTCGATGTGGAGGAAGAATCTGGTGTGGCACTCTATCGACCTCGGATAAACCAAATTGAGCTAGGTAAAGGATCGATTCGGCCTTCGGTGCATCTGGGCTCATTGGCTGGCGGGACTATTGTGACAGTGTTATTACACCCTGGTTATGGCAGTGCCTACCCCACTGTTTTCATCCCCATTTTTCCACCCTACACACCCCTACCCCAATGAATTCAAGTTGATAAACTGTTAGATTGAATTAATGTGGTGTTGATGTAGTACAGGCTTGATGGGCTAAATGGCCTCCTCCTGCATCAATTTCCTTGTGTGTACGTGGTATAATTGTCATTAGTTCAGAAATACCGATTTCATTGTATTTAATAGGTATCCTTGGTGAAAGAAATACAGAACTTGGAAGTTTTGACATTGAGGTAAGAACAAGGAAACATAAGTTTTGAGTTGGGTGTTTTCAATGACATGAAAGAGGTTAAAGGATGGATTTAAAGCTCTGTAATGTGCTTAATGAACCTTTCCGTGTGTGAACAGCAGGAACAGTATTTCCAGTTTGCACGACCTGAGCAGCTGTAAACACCTTTCTGAACTCTACTTACGGAGTAACTGCATCACCAGCCTAAGCGAACTTCACTTCCTTGAAGCTTTGCCGAGATTGTGTGTGCTCTGGTTGGCTGGGAACCCATGTTGTGGTTCCGACCCTGTTGCCTATCGTCTATCTGTGTTGCGCTGCCTGCCCAACTTGCAACTTTTGGACAATCAGTGTACGTATAGCCCAGCTGATTAAACAGTCAGGGGAAGGGATGCGGGGCTGCTTTTTGCTTCTTTTCTTGCCTGCTTGGTGATTATTTCTGTTAACTTGTCTCATAATGTTCACCTCATGTTCAAATTGAATAAATATAACATTATATTCTAATCTCTTTTTTTTGTCTTTCAAGGAATGTTTCTGATTTATCCTAGAATCTTATTTGCCCAGGCTTTTTCAGTGTTCGTTATATGTCCAAGTATTGCTGCTAAGTCGGTAATTGTTAGCTCGTCCACCCTTGCAACAGGAGACGGGGTTTGCAATTGTGTGTCTGTCTGAATTTTTGTCATCATCTTTTCAACAAACCTTTATTTTGAGAAAATGGAGAACACTAAATATATATATATATATGAAACAGACCCACTTACATCTCTCACCTGTGAATGGAGGGAATAACCAGTTAGCTCTCACCTAATCAATTAACCCAGGTGGCTAGGATTATATCAATAAATCGACTCCTCCCATGCTCTTCAAGCCGAAGAAGCTGCATAAAGCAACCAAGAAAGGCTACCAAGGTAAGCACTTTGCTGTTTCAAACTCTTCCCAGAGTTCTTCCACAGCGAGAAAGACATTCACAAATAGTACATACATGAGTGATGCATGTCTGTAAAGACATTAAAAAATGGTACATACTCATGTTTGTACTATTTGTGAACGTCTTTACAGCTGTGGAGGAACTTTGGGAAGGGTTTGAAACAGCAAAGGGCTTACCTTGGGTAGCCTTTCATGATTGCTTTGATGAAGCTTCTTCGACTTGAAGAGCATGGGAGGAGTCAAATATATATATATATATATATATATATATATATATATATATATATATATATATATATATATATATATATATATATATATATATATTTTTGTTTCAACCCATTAATGAGCGCAGATTTTGATGCGGTCAATACACACCTTCGTTAGGCATCAGATATGAAGCGTGTTGCAAAGTTTCATCAAAACTAAGTGTTTCGTTCAAGTGATAATGACTGAAGTGTTTACAGACTCACTGACTTACCTATGGACACTGCTTGATTGCATAAGCTCAACGGACGAAAGTCCAGGTGAACTAATAATTGAGATGTTTTAGTGCTCCTGTTCACTTGTGTTGTCGTTGTTGCACCTTCCAGTCCCATAATATATGCTTTTTTCTTTTTTTTCAATCATTTTACACATTTTGCAGGGGCTATGATGTGGCTCGAATAAAATGATGTAATGGTAAGGAAACATGATTAGAATCTTATAGGATGTGGTTTCAAACCCAGTTGAATGCCAATTTTCCGAATTTGCAGAAAGATGCTCATGGAATAGGTTGTTTCAGGCACGAAAAGAATGGGCAAATAAAGACAAGACTACAGCAATTAAATGGGTATGTACAATAGGGCTTCTGGAAATGAATCGCCCTCGTAACATGAGTTAAAGTAAAACAAAATTATGCAACATTCAAGCAAATCACTAATCAACTTGTAAAATTCAGGCAAAAGTCATTTTGAAATTACTGTATTGAAGATGGACAAAGGTGTCAACGAGAATGGCACTCAATAGAGTGCATTCCTCGACCAGGCTGAACAGTTTACGTTTTGTTTCCCACTGATGGGCCGGATCTGGGACTTGAACCAAAATCTAATCTGCTAGTTCTTGTCACCTACCCAATTCATCCACCAAGTTTCATTCGAATCTGTCCATGACTTTTTGAAATATCATGATATATATATATATATATATATATATATATATATATATATATATATATATATATATATATATATATATATATATATATATATATATATATATATATAGTTTTTGGCCCCATCTCTCAATGGTGATTAATCACTTAAAGTCTTAAACAATTAAAAAAAACTCGTACCCAGATTCAGATCGTCACCAAAGTCGAATGAATTCATCCTTGTCACACACCCAAGTTTTGTTCACATCATTCCACAGCTTTTGAAGATTATCCTGCTCACACACAAACACACAGACAGACTGGTGAAAAACATAACCTCTATCCACCTTCTGTGGGTGGCAGAGGTAAAGAAGCAGCTGATAGGTCTAGAAGTATTACTACTGCAATTGATGCTTGCTCATCCCTGCACTATGCAAAATATCAGTTCTTACTTTCAGGAGGGCAGTCTCGGTGTAACGTAACCATTTGAAAGCAGACTAAGAGTTCTTAAAAAGAGAATGGAGGATGATATTTTTTGTATACAATGTGGAGACTTGTGGAAGACTTCTATCTCCAGTAAAGAAGTTTTCTTTGGGTAGCCGATGATTACCTGGACTGCATCTTGATTAATGGCTAAGAAGTGATCGAAACAGAAGGAAGTAGTTGATGGCAATAAAGAAAATGTAACATCCAGCAGAGTTTACTTAGTACTGTATGAATACATGATATCCTGGAAGTAATTGGTACGGAAAATTGCTTGGCTAGTGATAGTCAGTTGTAAAAGTAGTTTTAATCCGATTTTGAAGTTTATCTTTCTCTTCCATGAGCCTAGATTTTGATATACAAAAACAATTTACTGGCATAAAATGATAGGACCTAGCCTTAGTTTTGAAGAAGTTGTTCTCACTCATTGTACAGCGTACAAAGCATTTGCTTTCTCATGTCACTTCTTGCATTGAATCAAGCCTATTATGAAAGACAGGCAGTTATCAAGTGATTGAGATTTGTATTTTCATTCCATTTTGTGAGACTGCAAATCAGCTGTTAACCAGGGAGAGTGATTGCGAGTTTTAAAGAATCGAGTGTTAAGTATTTGACGCTGGTTATAAATTGACCAATTTTTGGAGATCATCAGGAAAGTGTGTGAAGAAAATAGATTTAGATTTATTTTGCCAATGTTGAATATTAATGGAGTTAAAGTTGTGGTATATCATAGACATCAGTGGACGCAGTGAATGTTTCAGCATTTGAATGAGCGGTCGGAAAAAAATGGATTTTAAAATCAATAGCAGTTACGGGATAAAATGAGATTCAGAGTATGATAAATTTTGGTGGGACAGAGAATTTGTTTCTGTAGATTTAAAAATCTCCACCAATTCTAAAAATAACAAGGAGCAGATACACAAGGTCCCCCACTTTTTTGGATGGTATGAGGAATACATCTGTGTAATATGAAAGCTAAATCTGGAACTGTTTTTGAAATACTGTGCAGTCAGACACGAGCCAAGTTACCGAGATGGCTGCCATGGCAACATAATTCATTCAACCTCAGCCATGATATAATTCGGTTGAGATAATGTCATGAGGAAATTCATTTCTCTTTAGCATTAATTCCTTTTCAGTGATTTCTAAAAAAGTTATGTTATGTTTCACGTTATGCCACCGTGATGTAAACCACTACTAAACCTGCATATAAAACCTATTGGGGGTTGGGTGGGTGGGTGGGGGTGGTAATGAGTACCATAAAATGGTGTATTTGTTGCTTTCCAAAAGATCCAAACTTATTGACTTAACTCTTATGGGTTTGTTTGTTTTTTTGTGACCAAAAAAGCAATTGAACTATAATGCACCATTGCGATGTCATGACGCATCACTGACATGCAACTCAAATATACATTAAGCATTTTCTCAGTTGTGAGATGAATTACTTCTTTCGGAAAATGAAATATGGTGCACGCACTACTCTCTGCATACCGTTCATAGTTCAGCACATTATGCACATAACTGCCGATGTGCAGCCGTTACAGAGGAAGAATGGCTGCTGGCCCAGCAAGAAGGAAAGGTGATACCCCCTGCGTCAATTCGAGCCTCGGATGCATGCGAAAGCGTTGTTGAAGTTATTGAAGCTGCGGTAGAAGACCCTGTTCGATTTAACCTGGCTGAGACAAAGTACGTGATTGTTGATTTTCAGTGTAACCCCGGTGTGTGTAGGTGTGCACATGCGCACACTTTGACATAATGCAATGGCTGTTGGTATAGTTTTAAACAAAGCTTTAAGATCGCATTTTGCCTTTGATGGTTTCATTCTCCATAAGTTCTACAATCCAGGTATAAAGGCTTGTGTGTATCATTACGAGTACTGTTGCTGGTGTAGATATTTCCAAAAGGTATCAGAAATTAGCTGTTCTTGCAAAAGCTAATGAAAAAGCAATTAAGGCATTCAAATAGTCATTGATTATGGGGAGGTTGAGGGGTGGGGGGGGGGCTGAGGTCGGGAGAGAGAGGGGTGGCAATAAAAAGAATTCTCAGTTAGCTGGTTCACTCCTCCCATCCCACTTGGGGCAGCAAATTGTCTCCATTGAATCCGGTTCCAAGCCAGTTCTTTCGCTCCGCTCTAGGTGGTTTCTCTCTCATTCAAGTCTTCTTTGAAGGTGCTCCTCCAAGTATATTTTGGCCTCCCTCTCTCTTTCTTTTCCTGCTAGGTGGAATCCATTCAGTCATGACCCCAGCAGGTCACATTTCAGGTCGTCGTTGGACATGTCCGGCCAACCTCAGACTTCTCTTCGTTACAATGTCACCCAGGCGCCGTTGTCCACTCTGTGTCGGCACATCCTCATTGGTGACTTCTCTTCAGGTGATGCCCATGATCTTTCAGACATATCGCTAATGAAAGACGTCCAGCCTCCTTGCCACATTACTGTCCTCTTCCATGTCTCACTGGCATAAATTTCCGTTGGAACCACAATGCTCATGTGGAGAGGAAGTGACCAAGAACGGCACTTGGTTGACAACATACTTCTGCCAGGCTGAACAGTTGACATTTTGCATCCCACTTATGGGCTGGATCTGCAACCAGACCTCAACCAAAATCGAATTTGCTTGTTCTTATCACCTATCAACTCTTCGATCAACTTTTGTCATAACCCGTTCATAACTCTTTGAAATATCGTGCTATGTATTGTTTTTGGCCCAATCTCTCAATTGTGAAGAATCACTTTGAAAATTATATTATCTGGATCTGGGTCTTCACTAAAATTGAATCAATTCGTCCTTGTCACATACCCAACCTGTCCATCAAGTTTTGTCTGAATCCATCCATAACATTGAGATCTCCTGCTCACAGACGGAAATGCAGGAGTGAAAACATATCCTACGCTCACTTTCGTCTCACTGACAAGGAGAACCATACATCTCGTGGAGGTAATCATCCACCTGTACATTCCCTTCTCCTCTTCAATTCAGTTCGTAAAATGTGCTGTTAATCAAAAACTTGTACACTCACCAATGTTCATCCAAAATCTCTTCCCTTCAAGCTGATTCTTTCCCATTCTGCTCCTCCCCATGCCATTGTTACCTTTGTGTTATTCCTCCTTGTGTATGTCCACCCTTTCCCCTTCTCCAATACCCTTTGGTAGTCTGTAAACCTCCTGTCCTTTTCTCATTTAGCTCTTCCATGAGCTTCGTTTCTCCATCTGTTCTTTAAAATATCTAACTCCACATAGTGATACTCAGCGGTTACCAGCTTTTCTTCACTTCCACGGTTTCAAATTTACTTCATGATATCGTAATGGCAGGCTTGGATTTTACGTCTCACTGTTAGCACACTTGACTTCTCAGTCTCTGAAGCCCTTGCAATGCATTCATAACATGGCTGACAGGCTTGTAAGTTTGATCAAACTAGTCCAATTCTCAAAACGCTTCACTGGTGCCCAGGACACCAATGGAGAATCTTAAAAATGCTACCGATAACCTTGTAGCCAAACATCAGTTGGTTCCTTCGTACATTTTAAAAATTTAACTTAATCACAAGTGATACCCCTGAAATAAAGCTTCGATCAAACAACAGGAATTTCCTGGAAGTTCCTCGCATGAAGATGAAAACCTTTTTTTTGCAATCGAGCATTCTGCAAATGTGCTCCTCAACTCTGGAACGATTTGCCTTTTAAATTTGCAGACTCAACGATCGCAGTTTAAAATAACTTTTCTTACCTTTTCCTTATTTGTAAAGTGTGTTGAGATCTTACTTCTAAATAAAATAATAAATCTATTGATTGAAAAACTGCTGAAGAGAGCCGATTGGGGAGTATCAAGGAGCTCAGGCACATCACGAACTGGGAGACATCGCAGAGGAATCCTGACAGTGTGAAGAACCATAAACCTTGTTGAGGCAGGAAGTGGAGTTCAGCGACCAAAGAGACCTGATCGAGCCTGTTAGGAGGTCCTATTAATTACCAGAGTTGTGGTGGGTGAAGCCTCAATACCTGTTTTGCTCAATCTGTGTGCAGGCAAAACCACAGGTCTGCTTTGGAGACTGTGCCGTTTTGCTCCTGTCTGGTGCTTCAAAACTGCAACAGTGAGAACCTTTGTTCATTTTATGGAGTCTCCCTTCATCAAGCACAGAACAAACCAATCAACTTTTACTCAAGAAAACCTGCCCTAAAAATTGCTCTCATTTCTCATTTGGTATCAGCTTACTAGAAAACCAGGGAACACTGCATCAGCGGCACAGCCATGCCCCCAGCAATGATGCAACCAGCAGCCACAGGCTGCATTGGAAATGATGATGATGATTGCCGTACAAATTGTAGAGTTGATCACCTCCACAGATTTAGTCAGTTGGCTATGTTGCACTTGATAATTAGAATTGATATTGCTGATAAGTTATTCTTGCAACAGGATTGCAGTGAGCCTAGTCAATAAGAATAGATTCATGACAAGTGGTCATGATCAGGAATTGGTCGTTAATTTGTGTGTAAATTATTTTCATATAACTGGCATTTAAACCCATTCATGGCAAGAGGCAAAAGTTGGATTTTGAATCTGACTAAATTTAAGATTTTTGTTTTTTTGTAGTGAGAGGTGATGGATATGGGTAAGCATGCATGGAGTCAATGGGAATACCAGTTGAGGCAGTTGAAATTTGATATTTGGCTTGACTGTGATTTGTTTGGGGTGTGAAAGCTGAAATACAGCAAACTAAGTGGGTGTTAAAATTGAAAAGGAGGGAAAGCTAATATCAAGAAAACTTAAACTTGTGAAATGCTCTTTTAAAAATAAATAAAAAAATATTTGTACGAAAGTCCAGATTGCTTGTTTGAGTGTTGACACGGGCAGTTGCATGGAAAAGTCGATGCATGAGGGGGAAAAAAAATACTTATGGAACAATTTGGTCAACTGGAGGAATGTATGAAAAATGGAGATGCATCGTGTTAACTAAAAGTAAAGACAGAATGGAGGTTTGAAGGTTGTTTTAAGAAACCAAATCAGAAGAATTGAGTGATGAGTGTACAAAAGAATGAGGTCAATTGAAAGGTTGGAAAATTTAAATAAGAAGCTTCTGAGGATTAATCAAGGAAATTGGAAAAGACACACGATAGTACGATGAAGCAAAAAAATGAAAAGGTAAAAATATTGGAGTGGTGCCGTGTGGTTGGCCGTGTTGGAGAGTGGTGCTGCGTGGATGGCTGTGCTGGTGACCATGCTGGCGATCGGTGCTATGTCGATGGGCATGTTAATGAGCAATGTTTTGTGAATTGCAGCATGATTAGGAAGGAGCTTGGCCTAAAGCCCTTACCTGAAGAAAAGTTTGCTTGCTCCAATTCTGCATTATTATTTGACAGGACCTGTGGTTCAAAGGTGAGGCTGCTCTGTTTTTAATAACACAAAGTGGAAATTTTAAATGCATTGGGATTTATTTCTTTTTTTTATTTTTTTTGAAGAAAATAAATTTATACTGTTGGCTAATTAAAAGTTGTAACTCAAACATGTTTGAATCACCTTCCCAATGTTTGTCCAGTGGAGGGTTTGGATTTCTGGATATTTGATTACATAATTCAGTTATTCTAGTAGTCGGATCGAGTAGTTATTTGCCATAACAATATTCTAGTAGTTATTCTAGTAGTTCAACTTCAGTTACATAATTTGATCCTCGTGAACTGATTCTCACAAAACTGTCAGGTCTTTTCTGATGTATATACTGTAGTTGAAGTGTTCCACCATTTTGTCTAATTCTGGGTTTAAAGTTGAATTATTTTGGGTTTTATTTGTGATAATATATGCAGGATGAAATTTGGTGGACAGGTTGGGTGTGTGACAAAGAAGAATTGATTTATTTTGGTGAAGATCCGAATCTGGATTCGGATCTGATAAATTTTTAAGTGATTCTTTACTATTGAGAGATTGGGCTGAACTAATATATATATAGCACGATATCTCAAAAAGTTGTGTACGGATTCGGATGAAACTTTGTGGACATGTTGGGTGTTTGACAAGGAAGAATTGATTCAATTTTGGTGAAGATCCAGATCTGGATCCGGATCTGATAATTTTTTCAAGTGATTCTTTACCATTGAGAGATGGAGCTAGACTAATATATATATATATATATATATATATATATATATATATATATATATATATATATATATATATATATATATATATATATATATCACAATATCTCAAAAAGTTGTGTACGGATTCGGATGAAACTTTGTGGACATGTTGGGTGTTTGACAAGGAAGAATTGATTCAATTTTGGTGAAGATCCAGATCCGGATCCGGATCTGATAATTTTTTCAAGTGATTCTTTACCATTGAGAGATGGAGCTAGACTAATATATATATATATATATATATATATATATATATATATATATATATATATATATATATATATATATATATATATATATATATATATATATATATATATATATATATATCACAATATCTCAAAAAGTTGTGGACAGATGAGGATGAAACTTGGTGGACAGGTTGGGTGTGGTCCATGACAAATTGATCCAATTTTGGTGAAGATCCGGATCCGGATCTGGAAACGAGAGTTATTTAATTGTTAAAGTCATTCTTCACCACTGAGAGATAAGGACCAAAAACGATATATAGCACGATATTTACCTCCGCCACCGAAGGTGAAGGAGGTTATGTTATGTTTTCACCCCTTTCTGTCTGTCTGTTTGTCTGTCTGTCTTTGTTTGTGTACAGGATATCACAAAAAGTTGTGGACGGATCTGGATGAAATTTTGTGGACAGGTTCGGTGTTTGACAAGGACGAACTGATTAGATTTTGGTGAAGATCCAGATCCGGATCCGACTACTAGAATTTTAAAATGTGATTCTTACCCATTTAGAGATTGGGCCAAAAACGATATATAGCATGATATCTCAAAAAGTTGTGCATGGATTCAGATGAAACTTGGTGGATATGTCGAGTGTGTGACAAGGAAGAATTGATTAAATTTTGGTGAAGATTCAGATCCAGATCTGATAATTTTTTAGTGATTCTTCACCATTGAGAAATGGGGCTAAACTGATGTATTGCACGATATCTGAAAAAGTTGTGCAAGGATTCGGACGAAACTTGGTGGACAGGTTGGGTGTGTGGCACGGCCGAATTGATTCGATTTTGATGACTATCCGAATCCAGATCCGACGACGAGAAAATTTTAAGTGATTCTTCACCATTGAGAGATCGGGCCAAAAACGACATAGTACTGTATTGCATGTTATTTAATAAATGTATTGGGCCCGATATGTTCTCGTGGATCAGGCATTACATCGCGGAGGTATCCACTCTACTGAGTGCCCTTCTAGTTCAGAAAGTTATTGGGCTCGATATGTTCCACCTGCTTCAGTCAGCCATGAGTCTGAAACTGGATAGGAGATTCAGATTTCAGCAGGACAATGATCTGAAGCACAAAGCTAAAGATACACTGGAGTAGCTGAATAAGAAGAAAATAAATGTTCTTGAGTGGCCCAGTCCAAGTCCTGAGTTGATCCCAATTGAATATTTATGGTGAGACTTGATTGCAGTCCATAGACGATACCAAATAAACCTTGGCAGAACTAGAGCAATTTTCACGTGAAGAATGGGTAAAGATTTCACCATCTCATTGTGCAAAGTTGGTCGAGACTTACCAAAAAAGACTTGTACAGTCATTGCTGCAAAAGTTGCTTCGACAAATTACTGACTTCAGTAGCTGAATACTTTCACAACCAGTGAATTTTGATTTGTAGAATTTTTATGCAGCTATTCTTGACATGCAACTTCCTTCAACTATAACAATATCTAGTTTGATCCCTTCAGTTGTGAATAAAAAATTTATTTTGGAAAAATTGCTTCTACATAATTAATTCATAATTCATCTAAATGTGACATTATTGGTAGGGGGTAAATACTTTTGCAGGCCACTTTATAATGTGAGAAGTGTGTGTTTGTTTGACTTCTATGCACTCCTGACCCGCTGGATGGAATGAGTTGAAAACTCCTAGTGATTCTTACGGGGTACACGGGGAAGTTTTACGAAGTAATTTTTTTTTTAAACTAATAGCCCTGGTGGTTCAGGGTGGGGAGATCTCAATTCTCTCTATTTGAATGTTTATCTTATAGTGCCACCTGGTGGAAGCCGGTATTACAAGTCGTAATAAAATACACCATAGACGTCATCGAAGTGGGGTAATTTACCCATTTGTAAGGATGGATTATTTGTTATTACATATCAATTTGTGGCACTCCTGGTTCATGACAATAGTTTCTCCCTTTACTCCAATCTGACGGTTTTTAACCCAGGCTGCTGCAACTAAGCTTGACATCATCTGCTTAACGGAAACCTTCCTCCCACAAATGTCCCCGATTTCCTGTGTGTCTCCTCCGACTATGATCTCCTACCTTTCAACAGGCCAGAACTCAGTCCCAGAGGCAGAGTTGCAGTTCACATCAATATCTCATTTCTCACTGTCCATGTCCTGCTGTAAAAACTCCAACCCCCAGGAGTACCTTTGGCTGAGATATTGTATCTCTTCAACCAGCAATGGCACTGCAGCAAAGGACTTGTGCTATTCCATGTGGCTGAGCCAATATATGAACTTTAAACCAGACATCTGACCAACCTCTTGAACATGTCTTCTTCCTCAGTCATGGTTGTACCTTGTTAAGTCTGTTTTCTGTATAATGCTGCCCAGCCCACCCTTCCCTCACCTCAAATGCCACGACAGCTGACTGCTTGTGAGAAGGTCGATTGTCTAAACTTTGTTTGCTTTCTAATCTTTTCTCCCCAACCCCTCACTCACTGTTCCTACTTTCCTTGGCAGTGATATTCATGTCTCCGCCGGTTGTGAGCTGGAGATCAAAAGACATCTTGGTCGGGGCTGGGGAGTCATGGATTCACTCGATCATGAGGTATGGTGCTGTCATTACCAATGCAGGTGGATGAAAGTCTGAGTGTTACCTCTCTGTTGACCTTGATATAATCAGGAACTTGTCCAACACATGGAACAGGTTCTTGATGCTTCCAGTCTTGCTCTACGAATGTGAGGCTTGGACTCTGATAAAGGATCTGAGACAAAGACTTAACTCCTTCGGTACCAGATCTCTTCTGAGAATCCTTGGCTGTCATTTGTCAGACTTTGCATTCAATGAGCGTTTGCTGAGAGAGACTCAAATGAGATTTGTTACCTGTATAGTCAGTGAGCATCAGCCGCAGCTATTTGGGCATGTGGCTCGATTTCCTGACGTTGGTCCTGCTCACCAGATTCTCTCAGCGAGGGAGCCTCACAAGTGGAGAAAGCTAATGGGATGACCGTGCACCTCGTGGTTGCAGCAGATTGATCGGAATCTCAAGGAGATTGCGATGGGCCAGACATCTGCTTGGGGGGGTGACCAGACAGAGGCCCCTGGAGTACCGGCAGAAAGTGGACGCAGTGACACGCTGCTCCGACACATGCTCCTATACCTAACCTAACCACCTTGCTTTCTAATCTCTTAGCCTATGGCATCCAATGCCAACTCATCTCATAGCTTGCTGACTTCCTCTACTCTCATAGTGAGCATGTATGTCAAAGCTGGAGTGGCCCAAAGTAATGGCTTTGGCCCAGTCCTGGTCCTAATATTAATCAACAATATTTCTGATTTATAGAAAACCCTCCATCTTTTCACTGATGATGCCACCCTTTGCCATAACATCTCTCACCCTTCATATAGGCAGGCAGCAGCATATTACCTCTCTGTTGACCTTGATATAATCAGGAACTTGTCCAACACATGGAACAGGTCTTTCAACCTTGACAAGTCTTACTCACGCTGTCTTTCTGAAAGGACTGTATAGTGAAACTTCTCCTCGACTGTCTTGACAAATCTCAAAAACGTTGAATCTTTTTAACCTTTGGCCTCATTATCAGCTACGGTCTTCTCTTGGATAATCCACATATCAGAGTTGTCCTAAAAAGCAAGTTTGCGACTGGGCATTATCCCTCATGCCAAGTGTTTCCTTGGAAAATCTGAACTTCTAACAACCTACAAGGCCTTTAAACTCCAGCTTGGAGCACTGCACTCTGCTATGGACTGGTGCACTTGCCTCACACCTTTTACTTATTTACACCATAGAGTTCAAGACCCTACAAATCAATGCAATCTCCTGGAAACAATTTGAATCTCTCGGCCTTTTGCTCCTGCATCACAAACAGGTTGGGGGCCAGTCTTTCTTCTGCCTCCTTTCCTGTCTTTCTTTTCTTTATACTACCTCCTCTCCCATGCATGTAACTATAATTGTTTACCATGACATGTTGCTCTGTTTTCCCCTGCTTTGTGTTCATTGTATTTTCTTTTGTGAAATGTCTCAGGAACAGCATTCCTGTAGCTCATTGTAAAATGTCGCAAAAGTGCTAGATTTTAAGGCTGTCCGGTATCTCCACCTTTTGCGTTTAATGCAACTTGTGGTCTTAGCCATTTATTCAGATACAAGTCAACTTTAAGAATCCTTTTTTTAAATGTACAAATGGAGTTTTGGCATCTTCCTTTCCTGCATCGTTTACCATCCTCATGTGTTGTGCATTGTTGGGAGAGCAGAAGAGCTGTGTGTTGGAGGCTGTGTTGCTGCTCTTACAAGAGCTGAAGCAAGAAGAGCTACACATCGTACTCAGGACAACTGAACAGCAGCTGTGCCTCTTACGCAGTTAGCTCATAGCTTTTTATAAGAGAACAACCACATTCTGTCGTTGTCACTCAATCATAGGTGGAGTTTGACTTCTCCATTTGGGGGGGATAGAGGGCTTAATATTAATAATGAATAGTTCAGTCTCATTTCCGAATTTACCACTTGTTTGTGTAGTTACAGTGTCCAGTGTTGGTGTACTTGAAATCACGACTACAGTTGACGTTCATTATTTAATCACACTTATTTTTTGTTTTAACCAAATTATTGGACATGTTATGCCAATGTTGGTGATAGCTGGTAGCCAACAAATTATTGAATAAACAAAATTGAGAACTTTATGATTCTTGTCTCCCTGGTGTTGCACGTACATAAACATTGTCTTTATATAAATACTGTTCTTACCTTAATGTAGGTGCAATCGTCTTTCTCTTCGGTTGGCGTAAATGTCCACAATGTCCTCTGGAATCAGCTTTGCAGTAAAATCACTTTCGATGTGAAGAAAGTTTTTCTTCCTCCTGTGATTTTTGAGATTTTGTGAGAGAATTGATTGACGTTTGTGAAATGCATTTACTTTTTGTAAGCTGAATAAGCACACACCGATTGTATATAGGGAGAGCGGGACATATAGAAAGCGAGGGGTGGGGGGGGGAAGAGGAGAGGCAGTGCCTGGGGTGGGGGGAGGAAGAGGGGAGGGAGTGAGTGGGGTGGGGGGAGGAAGAGGGGAGGGAGTGAGTGGGGTGGGGGAAGGAAGAGAAGAGGGGAGGGAGTGGAGTGGGGTAAGGATGAGCGCCTCGAGGGTAGTGGTGAGTTGTCAAATGTGGAGGGAGAGCCAAGGGTTGGGGAGGGAGGGAGCGAGTGGAGAGAAAGCAGGGTGTGTGCCTGCGCACACACAATATTATAAAAACATGCTTGGGTCATGGTTCCAGCAGGTCAGCCTGGGCAGTGCTGCTGATTGATGACCAGAGTGTCCCAAACTGATCAAGATTGTACAAGGTCTGCCAGGCACGGAGTGGTTCGGTTCAGAAGCGATGTTCAGCTCAGTAGTTTGAATGTGGGATCAATGGTGGGAGAGTGGGGGGGTGGAGAGGTGAGGTGGTGGAGATGATGCAGAGAAGGAGGTTGGAAGTGTTGTGTGTGCAGAAGACCAAAGGGAAAGGAGACAGGGTGAGGAAGATGTTATCCATCCATTGGGACCATTCTCTGTGCAGAGCTTTGGTGCTGCCTAAGCAGACTCCTTAGCTATTGGGCACAATCCTGGACAGGTCGCCACTTCGACACAGGATACCAGCAAGCTGGCACTCATTTTTGCCGACCTTGGAAGGATGACAGGCAGAGTCAACCCCACCTGGTATTAATTCAACAGCAAACTGGGATTTGAAGTCAGGATCCTAGGATCCCAAGCCCACCACCCTAACCATTAAGCCAACACCAGGCATTAAGTTGTTATGAGGATACAAGATTGTGCACGTGGGTGGGGATGGAAGGAGTAATGACATGGGAATAATAGTATCGGAAGACATCAGCAAGCAGGTGGTCAAAGTGGAAAGATGGGAGAGACGGATTGTTATGGCATGAGTGGTGATACAGATGCAAATGGTTTATGTTATGTCGGTATATGGGCCACAAACGGGAAGGACTGGTGCGGAGAAGCAGGAACTCAGGGACGCACTGGAGAAGGTGGTGGGGATGGTTGAGCTGCAGAGGACTTTAACGTGTACGTGGGAGTAGCGGTGCCAGGGGAAGAGGAATGTTTTGTTAAATTTGGTTGGGGAATGAGGAATAGGGAGGGTCAAGAGCTGGTGGAGCTGGAATCGAGGAATGTGATGACCATAACTGCTTTGTTCTTTCAAAAGTGGAAAAGCTCCAAGATTACCTACAGGTGTGAACATCCATAGGACAGAACTGGATTTGGTGGTGGAAAGGAAGCAACAGTTGTGGAGGGTTAAGGATTGTAAGGCAGTGGCAGGAGAGCATGTTACCACCCAGCACAAGCCTGTGGTGTTTGTAGTGCGGATTGAGAAAAGGAAGGAGGTTAAGAGCAGGGGTCTGAATATTATTACGTGGGGGAAGTGAAGATGAAACGTCCTCATAGAGTACAAGGAGAGGTTGAGGGCCAGGTAGGAGCAACTTAGCAAAGAAGTGGAAGGTTTGGAGGAGGAGAGGAAGAAGTACGGAGAGGCATTTAGGGGAATTGCAGAAGTTTTGTGTGGAAGGACATCAGGAAAGGGTGCATCATCAAGGGATATAAACCAGGTATGGTGGATGGAGGAGGTAGCGAAGGCAGTTGGTGAAAAGGAGGTTTGGAAGAGGATGGTGAAGATCAAGGATAGGTGGAGGCAACCAGATGCAGGGTTGCTACACCTGTATGGTCAGAAGAAGAAAGCAGCAAGGAGAGCTGTGGATAAGGCGAGGAATAATATGGAAGGGGGGGGTTGTAGAACAAGCTGGGAGAGGATGGTGGGAAGAAGATAATATATAAACTGGCTCGTGACAGGGATGAAGAAGACAGTAAGGACATGAAGGGGGAGGGGTGATTAAGGATAGTGGTGGGAGGCTATTAACAGAGAGAGAGTGGTGATATTGAAGGTGTGGGAAGTGTATTTCAAAGAGATGTTGAACCAGGAAGGAAGCAATGGTGAGCTGGAGCTACTGTTATGTAGAAGGGGAAGGTGAAGTTGTGATCACAGAGGAGGAAGTACAGACGGAATTGAAGAGGATGAAGAAGGGAAGAGCACCAGGCATTGATGAGGTGTGTACAGAAATTACAATTGCAGCGGAAGAAGTCGGGGTCAGTTGGATGAAGAGGCTGTTGAACATTTGTATGAGAGAGGGTTCAATTCCAGAGGAGTGGAGGACAGGGTTAATTGTGTCGCTGTGGAAGGGGAAGGGAGATGTTCGAGATCTGGGGAAGTACAGGGGTATTCTGCTCCAAAGTCATGTAAGGAAGATGCTGGAGAGGATTCTGGACGGGAGGATAACGAAGAGTGTGGAGATGGAGATCGGAGAAGAGCAGCAGGAGTTTAGAAAGGGTAAGGGGATGACAGATGGGATGTTCGTGCTGAGTTGGTTGGAGGTGCAAGGCGAGATGGCATTGGGATTTGTTGACCTTGAGAAGGCCTACGACATTGTCCGATGAAAGATGGTGTTGGCGACACTGAGATGGATGGAAGTGCTGTAAGCAGAAGTTAGGTTGGTGGAAGGAATGTACAAGGGAATGAAGGGAAGCGTCTTGGTTGGTCCTGGGATGTCTGAGGAGCTCAGCATGAACATTAGTTTGAGGCAGAGGAGCACCCTCAGCCCACTTATGTTTATCATGTTGATGGAGCTGGTAAGTAGGAAGGTGAGATTGAGGGTTAGTATGGGGAGGATGCTGTATGCGGATCTGGCTGTTGTGGTGGAGAGTGTGCGGGAGATGCAGGAAGTTTGGGGGGTGTGGAAGGAAACATTTGGGAAGCATGGGCTGAAAATGAGTATGAAGAAGATTGAGCAGAGAAAGGAAATGAATATCAGGTTTGAGGGATAGGAGATCTGGCAGGGAAATAGGTTTGAGTACCTAGGAGGAATGGTGACCGGTGATGGCAGAGGTGCGAAGAAGGATTCAGGTGGGTACAAATGCATTGAGGAGGATGGAGGGAGTAGTGGCAGACAGGACAATTTCAAGAAAATTGAAAGGGAAGGTTCTGATGTGCAATGCCGGCCTACATTTACGGTCTGGAGACGGTGGCACTGACAGGGAGATAACAGAGGCTGCAGGTTTGCGAGAACAACTGGATCAGGAGGATTGTGTGGGTGAAGAGGGTGGATAGAAGGAGGATGGATGAACTGAGGAAGAAGATTGGTGTGCAGATGAGTTTGATGGGGAGATTGGTGAAATGCTGGCTGAGATGGGCTGGGCACTTGGTATGGATGGGGGAAGAGAGAACGGCAAAGAGAACGGATAGGTTGAAGGAGCAAGGTAGGAGGAAAAGAGGTAGACCACAGTTGAGATGGGTGGATTGTGTGAGGAGGGATATCAGTCAGGTAAGGGTGGTTGGAGAGTGGATAGTTGGGTGATGACAGAGGGTGCTGGAGGAGTTTTGTGGTCAAAGCAGGGCAGAAGCTTGGTGCCATTAGACCTTACCCATTATGAAGGGAAGAAGAAGAAGAGGTTGAGCACAACCAGTTTCTAATCTGTCTCATTGCAGAAAAACTGTTCAAAAGTGACTGTCCTAACTGGAAATGAGAGCTAACTGATAAGTTTGTAATAGTTTGGGTACGTTCATTCTCCAAGACATTTCCTTTTGAAGTCTGAAAGGTAACCAGATACTGGTAATCCTGAAGGGTACTGGTAAAAAGGTTCATTTCTGCAACTGCAATTTGAGGATTTATTTTGAGTAGTTCTGCATATTTCTGTAAGAGTGGATGCGGAGGAATGACATTTTTGCCACATCTTAACACTGAGTCAAACGCTTTATCTCAATTAATTATTTTGAGAGTCATCTCAAACTTCAGTATTTTCAGTTGTGGCATCCAAAACAGGGATATCCAGTACAACTGCTGATGCCACCTATTTTGTTTTGTTTTTACTTTCAATTACAGTCATGGGTGTTTCACGTGCATTTGTTTGCCTCTTCTACATGCTCTCTTTGACCAAAAGTTGTTTGGGCAATGAAGTCCGTAATACCTGCTGAGAGTTTCACTGCCCTTTTTATCCCCCGCCGCGTGGCGGAAGGGGGATATTGTTGTCACCCAGGTCGTCCGGCTGTCCGGCCATCCGTCCGTCCGTGCGTCAACATTTATCGCTGTGAGTGTGATAACTCATAAACTGTTTGCCATATCGATTTGAAATTTGGGTCACACATGTACCACCTGAAAAGGAAGAACCCTGTTGATTTTTAGCGTGGCCGGATCCAAGATGGCCGACTGGGGCGGCCATCTTGAAAAATTTTTTTGTAATAAATGGAAAACCGCTTATCTGATTTCAATTATTTTTGGTTACTACGTTACTCACCCCTGGGGAACTTTTTCGAGATGACCAAATGGTGTCTTGTTTCCAATTCACCTCCCTCATTATCTGGAATATGTATGACCTTTTTCATTCAATGGTGGGGGATTCCCCATCTCTGATGGTATATTTCTTTTTGGTGAGTGATGTGTTTTCCTCTGGCCTTCACATCATTCACAATATCATGGTCTTTACATAATTCCGTAATTTATTTCCCCATTCCATTCGAGCAGTCTTCACCTCCTGAGGTTTTCAAAGTACACTTTCATTTTCTCGACGAGAGAGGCAGCATTTGCAAGTGTGGTGTCGTTGCTTTGAAGTCCTTTGTGAGTAACATGAATAACCAGTATTCTGAAAGATAATCAAGCAGGCCATGAATGAAGCTCCAGTTATGAGATGGAAATGGCCATTTGCTTTCACTGACCACGTTTCACGTTGTTCACTTCGATCTCAGACGCCGCACGACAGTTGTGCGATGCATTTTTTTACTGCAATATGTAACTTCTCCATTGACCTACCCAACGTGTATCACTTGGCTGCGCAATCTCTTTTTGCTTTCGACCCAAAGCTGTCGATAAACATATGATGATTGGTTGACTCTACAAACGCTGAATACAATTTCTCCTTGACATTTAGAAGGCCCACAGCATGAAGACTCATTTTACAGCACGCCACAAGGAGGAGGTTGAGTTTGTGTGCCAGACGATGTACATACGTACATCGCAAACAGATGCTCATCTTTCATTCGCTGCTGAACCCCAGTTACGTGTCCTGACATAACCACAACACCATCATAAGATGAGGAAACGATGGGCACAATCTGCAATCCATTTGTCTCCAATCAAGGAAATTCCCTTTCAATTTAGCTTCCTTTCC
>NC_140963.1:62925996-63038496 GCF_056783735.1 Eptatretus burgeri | reverse complement strand
CACTACACTATCCCGGCCCCTCTTGGGCCTTTGACCTACTCTGGCCGACTCGTCCGGTGCCCACTAAACAAAACTCACCTTTCCACAGCCACGCTCCCAGCCGGTCCATGAACTCCTGCACCCCTCCAAACGGGTTTCGTGCCTTCCCTCGACACCAACAACAAAACGACCTCCTGTTAGTAAATTTGAATAACCCACGAGCTAACATTAAACTGACCTCGGGGTCACTTGGGTGGGAATCACTCCTCCCCCCCAACCAGTCATTCGCACCATGCATACCACATTCGCTCCACTCGCACACTTGGGCCCACTGTCCCACACTCATTCCTCACACACTTTCCATTTCACAACTAACTCACACCAACACTCCACACTGCCATCCTTCCTAATTAAATCCCCTGACTAACTCGTGCTCCCTCGTCATCCCTTAAAACTCATGCACGTTCCATTTACTCTACGAAGCTAAAGGCCCGGTCACACCTTGACGTTTTAGCCAGCGATGGTAACGTATTAAAATGTATGTAAAACGCTGTCTTACGTTGAACTTTTGATGTTTTTTTTTAAAGATTCGGACGTATTCATAGCGACTTGGTCTTATGTATAACGCATTGGTAACGGACACAGAACGTTTTGTTGTGTTATAGATAACTTATACCAACGAATGCTGAACCTGTTGTCGGCCTACACAACCGATGCCCAACGATAGTCTAACTTAGGCATAGCGCGTTGCACGCATCGCCGACGATGTCGTGACGTAGCCTATTAAAAGGCTGACGCACAACGATTCGAATCATAACTGCCGTAGAAATGGAAGTGACAACATCGCGGTCACACCTTGGCGATCTTGCCAGCGTATGCTGACCTAAGAAAAATGTGTCTATAACGTTGGGGCACGTCAAATACGGTATGAGTAAGTTTGGTATACGTGAGTAGAACGCTAACGTACGCTATCATACGTCATAGTAAGTAGAGTACGTCAAGAAATTTTAAACATGTTCAAAATTTTACGACGTACTTGGCGTATGACACACGTTCCGCATGCGATGGGGATAAGTTGTACACACGATATGTGGATGCTTACACACGTCCACAAAGGCTACTTATAAGCTACTCATAAGTCGAAACACGTCGCGGTAATGTCTTTTTTACGTGAAACTTATTTCTAACTTATGTTTGACGTGCTTTGAACAAATTCTTTACGTAGTCCCAACACACATCGACGTATGTACACGTATTCCAATGACGTCTTCCGGTCGACAAAAAAAAATAAATGAACGTGTTTCTAGCTTACAACTGCCATATAAAGACGTGTTCCCAGCGGTTTGGGGAATTGGTATATAAAAATGCTGCTCATAAAAGGGGAACCCAACAGTGTTTTCGAGTCCTTTTTGAGTCGATGTCCATGTCAGCAGTAACAGTATCAGTATCAGGATTAGTATTAGTAGTAGTTTGCTCATGTTGGCAGTAGTAGGTGAGTGTGAGGGTGAGGGTGTGGGTTATGATGGATCGTCCTTGCGTCCGCGTGTCCACGGGTAGGAGACATCTTTTCACCATTGTTCGAAGTTCTTCGCGGCTAATTTTTTATGGGGCTTTTTCAACAATGAGCTATAGCTTGTTTTTACGATTTAGGTCTATTCATAACGGGTTGGACAAATGCACAATGAACTAATAATGTGCATAGAGCGCTTTGATTACTTATAGATACGATATACCAACGAATAATTATCGTGAAGCCGGCGTTCACAAACTATGCCCAACGATATCCTAACTTATCCATATCGTGCGGCAGTTTATCTTTGCCGGTGACGTAGGGTTTGCTATTCATAGGCTGCCACTCAACGATTTAAATGGCTGCATCTCCACTATTGAAAGTAGACGCTTGCGCTCAACAATTGGATTTTTTTTTACACTCAACGACTTTTAAACGGTACCACTCAGCTAGTTTCATTGTTTACAATGAACGATTTAAATTGCTGTCACTCGCCTTTGTTTTTTGACGCTTGGGTTTTGAAATTTGAAGCGTTTCTTCTGAACGTGTTAAAACGCTCAAACTCGACTATTTTAAATAGACGCTGCCGATGGACAATTGGAATCATAGCCAAGCTAGACATCGAAGTGTGAACATCCTCGTCATGCCGAAGAAAAGTTTGAAGAATGCTGCAAATAAGTGTCCTGGCCGTGGCCGTGGACGCTGACGCAAGGACGATCCATTATACCGACGTCTTTCAGCCTATGAGTAACTTAAAAGTAACGTCTGTCGATGTGTGGCAACGATCGCGTAACGTGCCAACAACACGTTAATCATAGGTTAGAAATAAGTTTCGGGTACGCTAAACATTACCTCGGCGTGTCTCAACTTATGATTAACTTACAAGTCGCATGTGTTGACGTCTGTCAACGATCGCAGACCGTGCCTACAACTTGTGGCCAGTGTAGCGGAACGTGTGAGTCATACGCCGGCATACGTCGTGAAATTTCAAGCGTGAAAAAATTTGAGAACAACCAAAAAGTACAACGTTTAAAGCCAGCGTACAACGACGTATGGCAGTGTTTTTCAGCGTGCTCTCAATATTATCAAAACTTACCCATAACGTATTTAACGTGTGCCAGCGTTTTAGAAAAAAAATTCAAAAATCGGCATACATTGGCTAAAACGTCAAGGTGTGACTGGGCCTTAAGCTACGTCTCCACTACACATTTCCAGTCTGTCCATGTCTCCAAAAATCCCAAAAATTCCCATTTCCTAAATCTAAACTTAAATCCCTCTAACTAATCCATTCCAAGGGCTCCATGAGGAATGACCCATGTCCCCATGAAGCCGGTCCAACTAACTCTAACCCATCCCCCTAACTGGTACTTCCTGTGCCCCCAAAGTGGCGCAGGGGGTCTTCCACACCCTGCCTGGGGCTCGTGTCCATTCGAAGTGGCGAGGCTTGCTTTTTTCTTTCTGCGCACACCAGCGCGGCAACTTGCAACTTGCCCATGACGTCATGGCAGCTGTTCGCGCACCTCGTCCCCTTGGACGGTAACATCCGGCAGGGATTCCCTTCTGCCGGATTTCAACCATGCAACCACGACGTCACTGCACATCCCAAAGCAAGCCCCACGTTTGAGGGGTTCCCTACGCGAGCACATGTGCTCTGCCCATCGGTAACCCGCGCCGCGGAATCAACGATAACGTCACTCGCACCCTGAACCTGCACGATTTCTCGCGCAAGCCGGGGTATGCATAACGCATCGGGGGAGCCGCTTCGCATGCTCTGCGTACAGAACGCACGGCGCAGGCCACGTGGAGCTTTACAAACACACTCGCCCGGACAACCCGTCCGAATCAAATTCACAATCCATACCAGCCTACCTTCTGTCCGTCCGCGAGATCGACTACATGCACCGCGTGCGTTTCCGGACCGGATTTCACTCGCGCAGGCGAGCACGTGGCGGCCTCGCGCGAAGCACGGTACGGACCCCGCCCACGCTGCTGTGCCAATCCGGCACGGACCTCGAAACCACTACGGCCGCTACACGGCCTTTGTCCCTCGTCAGGCACCGTCTTTGTCGCACTCTCACGCGCACATTCTCACGTGCCCTGACGCTCACACACTCCACCATGGCATTCGGACACGCGGTTGTGCCCTCTCGCAAACCAACCGCCATTTCTCTTTCATACCGCGACCTCACACACGCGGTTTCTTTCACACACGGCACTTCTCCCTTAAACACCTTTTCACTCACACACGGCGCTTCTTACATACACGGGGTTTCACTCACACATGGGGAATCGCTTACACACGTCATAACACTTACACACGGGGAAATCGCTTACACATGCCATAACACTTACACACGGGGAATCGCTTACACATGCCAGAAAACTTACACATGGGGAATCGCTTACACATGCCATAACACTTACACATGCCATGACACTTATACACGCCATGACACTTACACACGGGGAATTGCTTACACACGTCATAACACTTACACACGGGGTTTCACACACGCCATAACACTTACACACGTCATAACACTTACACAGGGGGAATCGCTTACACACGTCATAACACTTATACACGCCATAACACTTATACACGCCATGACACTTACACACGGGGTTTCACTCACACACGGGGAATTGCTTACACACGTCATAACACTTACACACGTCATAACTTACACACGGGGAATCGCTTACACACGCCATAACACTTACACACGTCATAACACTTACACACGGGGAATCGCTTACACACGTCATAACACTTACACACGCCATGACACTTACACACGGGGTTTCACTCACACACGGGGAATTGCTTACACACGTCATAACACTTACACACGGGGAATCGCTTACACACGCCATAACACTTACACACGGGGAATCGCTTACACAGGTCATAACACTTACACACGGGGTTTCACTCACACACGGGGAATCGTTTACACACGTCATAACACTTACACATGTCATAACACTTACACACGGGGAATCGCTTATACACGCCATAACACTTACACACGTCATAATACTTACACACAGGGAATCGCTTACACACGTCATAACACTTACACACGCCATGACACTTACACACGGGGAATTGCTTACACACGTCATAACACTTACACACGCCATGACACTTACACACGCCATGACACTCACACACAGGGTTTCACTCACACGGGGAATCGCTTACACACGTCATAACACTTACACACGTCATAACACTTACACACGGGTTTCACTCACACGGGGAATCGCTTACACACGTCATAACACTTACACATGGGGAATCGCTTACACACGTCATAACACTTACACACGGGGAATCGCTTACACATGCCATAACACTTACACACGCCATGACATTTACACACGCCATGACACTTACACATGGGGAATTGCTTACACACGTCATAACACTTACACACGCCATAACACTTACACACGGGGTTTCACTTACACACGTCATAACACTTACACACGGGGAATCGCTTACACATGCCACAACACTTACACACGTCATAGCACTTACACACGGGGAATCGCTTACACACATCATAACACTTACACACGGGGTTTCACTCACACACGGGGAATCGCTTACACACGTCATAACACTTACACACGTCATAACTCTTACACACGGGGAATCGCTTTCAGACGCCATAACACTTACACACGGGGAATCGCTTACACATGTCATAACACTTACACACGGGGAATCGCTTACACACGGGGTTTCACTCACACAGGTGGAATCGCTTACACACGTCATAACACTTACACACGGGGAATCGCTTACACACGTCATAACACTTACACACGCCATAACACTTACACATAGGGTTTCACTCACACACGGGGAATCGCTTACACACGTCATAACACTTACTCACGCCATAACACTTACACACACCATAACACTTACACACGCCATGACACTTACACACGGGGAATCGCTTACATACGTCATAACACTTACACATGGGGAATCGCTTACACACATCATAACACTTACACACGCCATGACACTTACACACACCATGACACTTACACACGGTGAATTGCTTGCACACATCATAACACTTACACACGGGAATCGCTTACACACGTCATAGCACTTATACACGGGGTATCACACACACACGGGGAATCGCTTACACACGTCATAACACTTACACACGGGGAATCACTTACACACGTCATAACACTTACACACAGGGAATCGCTTACACATGCCATAACACTTACACACCCCATGACACTTACACACGCCATGACACTTACACACGGGGAATTGCTTACACATGCCATAACACTTACACACAGGGTTTCACTCACACACGGGGAATCGCTTACACACGTCATTACACTTACACACGCCATAACACTTACACACGCCATGACACTTACAGACGGGGTTTCACTCATACACGGGGAATCGCTTACACACGTCATAACACTTACACACGTCATAACACTTACACACGGGGAATCGCTTGTACACGTCATAACACTTACACACGCCATGACACTTACACATGCCATGACTTACAGACGGGGTTTCACTCACACACGGGGAATTGCTTACACACGTCATAACACTTACACACATCATAACTTACACACAGGGAATCGCTTACACATGCCATAACACTTACACATGCCATAACACTTACACACGCCATGACACTTACACACGGGGAATTGCTTACACACGTCATAACACTTACACACGGGGTTTCACTTACACACGTCATAACACTTACACACGTCATAACACTTACACACGGGGTTTCACTCACACACGGGGAATCACTTGCACACGTCATAACACTTACACACGTCATAACACTTACACACGGGGAATCGCTAACACACGTCATAACACTTACACATGGGGTTTCACTCACACACGGGGAATCGCATACACACGTCATAACACTTACACACGTCAAAACACTTACACACGGGGAATCGCTTTCACACGCCATAACACTTACACACGGGGAATCGCTTACACACGCCATAACACTTACACACGGGGAATCGCTTACACACGTCATAACACTTACACACGGGGAATCGCTTACACACGTCATAACACTTACACACGGGGAATCGCTTACGCACGTCATAACACTTACATACGCCATAACACTTACACACGCCAGAACACTTACACACGCCATAACACTTACACACGGGGTTTCACTCACACACGGGGAATCGCTTACACACATCATTACACTTACACACGCCATAACACTTACACACGCCATGACACTTACAGACGGGGTTTCACTCATACACGGGGAATCGCTTACACACGTCATAACACTTACACACGTCATAACACTTACACACGGGGAATCGCTTGTACACGTCATAACACTTACACACGCCATGACACTTACACATGCCATGACTTACAGACGGGGTTTCACTCACACACGGGGAATTGCTTACACACGTCATAACACTTACACACATCATAACTTACACACAGGGAATCGCTTACACATGCCATAACACTTACACATGCCATAACACTTACACACGCCATGACACTTACACACGGGGAATTGCTTACACACGTCATAACACTTACACACGGGGTTTCACTTACACACGTCATAACACTTACACACGTCATAACACTTACACACGGGGTTTCACTCACACACGGGGAATCACTTGCACACGTCATAACACTTACACACGTCATAACACTTACACACGGGGAATCGCTAACACACGTCATAACACTTACACATGGGGTTTCACTCACACACGGGGAATCGCATACACACGTCATAACACTTACACACGTCAAAACACTTACACACGGGGAATCGCTTTCACACGCCATAACACTTACACACGGGGAATCGCTTACACACGCCATAACACTTACACACGGGGAATCGCTTACACACGTCATAACACTTACACACGGGGAATCGCTTACACACGTCATAACACTTACACACGGGGAATCGCTTACGCACGTCATAACACTTACATACGCCATAACACTTACACACGCCAGAACACTTACACACGCCATAACACTTACACACGGGGTTTCACTCACACACGGGGAATCGCTTACACACATCATTACACTTACACACGCCATAACACTTACACACGCCATGACACTTACAGATGGGGTTTCACTCACACACGGGGAATCGCTTACACACGTCATAACACTTACACACGTCATAACACTTACACACGTCATAACACTTACACACGGGGAATCGCTTGTACACGTCATAACACTTACACACGCCATGACAGTTAGACGGGGTTTCACTCACACACGGGGAATTGCTTACACATGACATAACACTTACACACGTCAGAACTTACACACGGGGAATCGCTTACACATGCCATAACACTTACACATGCCATAACACTTACACACGCCATGACACTTACACACGGGGAATTGCTTACACACGTCATAACACTTACACACGGGGTTTCACTTACACACGCCATAACACTTACACACGTCATAACACTTACACACGCCATAACACTTACACACGCCATAAAACTTACACACGCCATAACACTTACACACGTCATAACACTTACACACGCCATAACACTTACACACGGGGTTTCACTCACACACGGGGAATCGCTTACACACGTCATAACATTTACACTCGCCCCCTTTACCCCGCAAGGCTCGACCGGACTCTCGTCGCGATCCGCCTCAAGGGGGCACAGTCCCTCCCCTCGTACCTGAAGGAGGCCATCCTGCTGCTTGCATCGGGTCCCAACACATTCCACCAGCTCACCTCCATTGTCCTCCACTACCTCCATGTGTGTGTGTGTGTGTGTGTGTTTGTCAATAGTTTCGTCCACTTCACCCCCTGTCTCCTCTACCTCCCGTGTCTCTTATTTCTATTTCCTTCGTCATCATTATTATGTCCCTCGTTTCTACGTGTCTCGCCATACACATCTTAGTCACCCCATTTAATTTTTCCCTCTCTGTCACGGTCACTTTCTCCGTCACCTCCACGAGTCTCACCCTACACGCTTCCGTCTCCTCATTAATTATGACGGCGTCTCTCGTCACCTCCACCTCCCTTAATTTCTCCGTCTCCATCGCGGGACCCACACCATCCACAATCCCCCTCGTCGGTTCGGAGTCTCTGCCACGTGGCGTCGCCATGATTCCTCTTATGGCCGTCTGTATTGCCTTCTGCCCTTCCTGGAGGTTTCGCCACATACACTGCATCTCACCTCTCATTGCATCCATTTTATTTTCCCTTTCATTTTTCATTTGTTGCATATTTGTTTCCATGTCGCTTATTATCTTGCAAGCACTTTCATTCATTTCGCTTCCCATGTCATCCATCTTTGCCAGCAGAATTAATAACAGTTGGCGCATAATGGGAGTGTCCTGCACGGTGATTTCATCCTGGGCATCTGGTTCCATTAACTCCACATCCACCTCACTACCCACCTGGCTCAACTCGCCTTGGCTGAACATTTTACGTGCTGGGAATAAAATTTATAACCCTCGTAATTTGGGGACACGGGGGGTGGGGGGGGGGGGGGTTGCTCCGTATAACCCTGATCCGAATCCGTAAATTTTGCTACGGAGGCGGAGGGGGCCGAATCGCACTCCTGACAACACTGTTACGGTGCCGGTGGTCGCCCGCTAACCGACCGCTCTGACGGAGCCGCAAGTCGAGTCGGCCCAACCGATCGCCCGGAATATAGATCGCCACCCGGATAACTCCGAGGCCGACGGGTCCTTGTGCAAGAACCGAAATACGCCAATGGGCAGACCACGTGGGGTAGGGTCGATTACCAATCTTCAATTTACCTAAATACCCACGTGATCCAACTACCGGGGTATTCCACCCTCGACGGAACTCATACGGAACAAACCGCCGAGGCGAGCCTGTCCCGTGCGCGATTCCGAGTGGGTTAATCGCCGAGAACTGTCGGTCCAAATGTCCCCCGATAACGGCAAACCAACGGCTAACTCCCAACACACGAAATGCTCAGTCAATGAAAGAATTGACGCGACGAGCTGAAAACATTTAACAATTAGGGTATTTATTAATAATAATGGGGAACTAGGGAAGCACGTTAGAGCAGAACTATACCGACTATACGAAATGCAATGCAAACATTTACAGCACACAAAGCACTTAACAGTTTCCTACTTATTAGATGGGCCCACAGACACACGTTCTCTCACACACACACAAACACACACACACACACACACACACACACACACACACACACACACACACACACACACACACACACACACACACACACACACACACACACACACACACACACACGTGGCTGAGGCCTTTAATAACGAGCTCCAGCTCGGAGGACAGGTGAGCTGAAACCCAGAACCTATCTCGAACCTCTCCACCTCATGTGGTCTTCAAGTTGTTCGGACCCAGGCTCCAGCGAGAGCGAGCTGGACCCAATCGCCGTGAGCCGCAATCCTTCCCGAGCTCCCGCGAGTCCTCCTACGCTTCTCAACACGTGCTGGTGAGACGAGGCGCTGATCCCTCCCGTCGATGCGCCGCTTCCCCGAGGAACAACCTCCAAGATGAGGCCGATGAGTCGCACCAAGCCGGGAACCAAAACGGAGAACAAAGAGCTCCACGAACCAAGAAGAAGAAGAACCACCACCAGCAGCTCAAGCCGAGCAACCAGATCAACTCTCTTCCAAACAAAGCAGCTCTCCAAAAAGTCTCCACCCGAACCAACCCGAGGCCGAAGCTCCCTGAACCACCAAAGCAGAAAGCCTTCAAAAAGCCTCCTCCCGAGCCAGGCCACAGCCGAAGCTCACTGAGCCAGCAGAAGCAAAAAGCTTCCGAAAGCCTCAACCCTAACCCAAGCCAAACAGGACCCGACGGCCTGCTGAACGACTCCCCTCAAACAAAGAAAGGATCTCCTCGTCTCCTTCTCCGCCCCTCCCCCACTCCCGGAGTGACTCATCCCCTAGTGCTCCATCCCCTGCTCAACCATGGGTGGGAGGGAGTTGTTTACGTCCCGTGATTCAGGACGGGAGGGCTCTTCTTCCTCTTCGCAGGAAATAGGGAGGGACGTCTCCATTGTTCGCTCCCTAACTATTAAATCGATCCGCAGCGCATCTAATCGATTTCTAAACATTTAAACAATGGAAGGTGAGCTATCTAGGGAACAAGCACTTATCGACATAGCTGACGAAAGGAACCTGTATGTTGTGTGCAATCGAATTCCAAATTCGTAACAATATATCGTTACGGTTGAGGAAATTCGCAAACCACCATTCAGGTCCCGTAGGTGAGATATCTCTGTAAGTACATGTGTAGTTAGCCCCAAACCCATTGTTTAGAGGGAATAAACGTGATTCATTCGGGCTGCGACCCTTTAAGATAGCCGTTTTTTCTGTTCTATCTTTATTTTGAACCAACCACGTCTCAACCGCCATCACACAACAACCACCAACCACAACGCCGCTTCACAACAACAACAACGCCAACAGCCACGACCTTTACCTTCACAACTCGCTCCCGCAAACATCGCATCACCGCCATTCCAAACGTCACCATGGCCATGGACCACCACTTTAAACCCTCCACCACCTTTGCCTCTCCTTCTGCGGCCATTCCCGCACCGCTTGTGGGCACCGAGCGTCAGGCTGTCCTGGCCTCGTGCGGGACGCGCGCCGAGCCGCGGGTGCAAAGTGCGGCCTTTCCGAGGAGAATTCGGATCAGGAATGATACACGCCCACTTCTGGTCCGTCCAATCAGCAAGCGCGGTGCGGTTTGGCCCCGCCTCCAGGCGCGTCGGTGTAGAATCGATATATGCAAATTCGAGGATCAGGGGAGACTCACGCCCCTTTTTCTCCGTCCAATGGGCGAGCGTGGCTCCACCCCCGAGCTCGTTCTGATCCAGAAATTTGCATATGGGTTCTCCTGCCGGACTATAAAGCGCCGAGCGCGGGGCGAATTTAGCGGAGTTGGAGGCAGTCAGTTTTGAGAAGAGTCAAGGCGAGTTTGAGAAGAGTCAAGGCGAGTTTGAGAAGAGTGGCGGCACCGCCACGCCGCCACATTTGCGGCTCATCACAAGACACGGGTAGGATCCACCCGGTCCGCGGCCCACAGGCCCCGTCTGTCCCCTTGTCTTTGAGGGTGGCCCTTTTCTTTTGCTTTTGAGTAAATGTGTTGTCGGCGCCGTCTGTAAAGTAAAACTGTGGAAGTGTTGCCGTGTGCACGCGTAGTCGGTAGTAGATCTGCATTGTTGTGTTTCTTTTGTAGCATCTGCTTTTGGTGCATAATTGTTGTAATTGTATATGTGTGCTCTCCGTGTGCCGCGGAATAAATGTGCATTATGTTGAACTGTTTTTCCCGTTTCGCTTTGTCTTTTCTTTAATTGAATCTCCATCTTGCTTCACGTAAAGGGTTGGTAGTGGGCTTAATACGCCCGATAATTAGTCGGAACCGTCGAGGCCGACGATAACACGCTGGGTTATCCCGCTAGTACGGAACGGGTCGCTTAAGTGGCCCGTGTCCGGAGTCGACCTGCGGCGAGGTGCGATCGCCCGGTCTACCCTCCGCGTGGGTACTTAGGTAGGTCGAGTTTGGCGAACAACCCTATCCCACGCGGGGGGCCGATTGGCACGAACGTGGCGAGGCCGAAAGGCCCACCCGTGACTAGCTCCCGGCGTTAGTCCGAGAGGGTCACGACAGAATTGTCCGTCCGGTGGGCGACGTGCCGCGATTCGAGTTACGTGGCCGCTCGCACACCGGCGGGCGCGAATTCGCAACAATATATTTGTGATTTGCAGGCCTCCACCTGCCTCAAATGTAACCATCCAATGAATTCAAGATCATCTTGCTGTACTTGCGATGATACGGCATTGAAAGCAGAGGTAGGTGGCGGTGGCTGGGCCCAACCTGGGGCAGTTGTAAAATCCTGCTGTGAATTGTCCTTCTTTTTTTCAAAGAGGAAATGTTTGAATTGCTGTTCATTTTCCCTGATGTTTGTGGCAAAGATTTTCAGTAAGTTTGGAAAATCTGGAATTTATTTTGAAATGGAAGGTTATGTCACAAATTAATTTCCTTGTCTGTTAGCCAGTGTATAGCACAGACCAATAAAACAGCAAAGTGTAGGTGTACACAGCTCAACAGGCATGGATCTATAGCATAAAGCAACGAGAACGGCACGTAGTAGAGCGCATACGTCCACAATGCCAAACAGTTCATGTTTTGTATCTCACAGATAGGCCGGATATGCATCCGGACCTGAACCAAAATCTAATTGCCTTGTTCTTGCCACCTATCACCATCCACCAAGTTTTGGCAGATACCCAACCTGTCCACTAAATTTCATCCAAATCTGTCCACAACTTTTTGAGATATCCTCCTTACAGACAGACAGACAGGAGTGAATAAACCAAAGTGGAGGTCGCTGCCGCTCAGCAGGTACTATTCTATTGCATAAACCCAACAGCAGAGTGGAGCTGTACACGACTCAGCAAATACTGCATTATAGCAAAACCAACAAATCAGCAATGTGGAGCTGTACGTGGCTCAGCAGGCTCTGCTCTACCGTACAAGCCAATAATACAGCATAATGTATGTGTATGCGGCTCAGCATATATGGCTGATCTTTTGTATGGACTAATAATATAGCAGAGTGGAAAGCTGAACCTTTTTTTCCATCCAAAGCTCACGGCAGGATGTTCTGGCAATGAATTGATTAAAGCCAGGCAATTACGGATCGTCCTTTCTCTTCTTTACAGTCTGATGAAAAACTATTTATTACCTGCTTGTAACAAAACAAATGAGTTCAATCACAGGTTTAAAGACAGTTCTTCAGACTCCAGAATCTTGCATCAAGTGGCAAGTTGTAATCAATGCGACAAGTCCAAATCTCCAACTGCATCAGACTTGGCATTTATTATAAAAAGAAAAACTCATCACCATGTGACATCATGCCAACGATATGGATGACAACATGCAGAGAGTATCACAGTGTGGCGACATGCCGACGAAATGACAACCAGGCGAGATGCCGAAGGTATCACAACGTGGTGACACGCGGACAGTATCACAACCAGGCGCCATGCTGACTATGCCAATGGAATGACAACCAGGTGCCATGCTGACAGTATGCCAATCAGGCGCCATGCTGACTATGCCAATGGAATGACAACCAGGTGCCATGCGGGATGCCAATCAGGCGCCACGCCGATGGAATGACAACCAGGTTATCACATGGCACCCGAGGGACGGCACACACGATGACATTGATGAATCACCCTACCTGTGAAACACCCGGGATGACAGTTTATAGGTGGGTCGGGATTAGAACCCAGGCTGGACAGCTAAGAGGCAAGTGTGCGTACCTCGAAACCATCCTGGCAGCCCAGGGAGTGAGCACAACTGATCAAGTCTGCCTGTGGCGTGTGCTCGGAAATCTGGACACCGTTGCATCGCTAACCTGATTATCCTCAAACAGAATCTGGAGATCAATCAAACATGGAGAACTGAGGAAACAAATGAATAAATGAGACAATGGAATGGAGTTTTTGGTGTGAAGGGTTGCTGCAAGACAGCTCCACACACCAGAGTGTGACTCCATCTCTACATCACATCAGGAAGTTCCATGTGAACATCCTTGTATCGCATTTACACAAAGTTGTGCCATTCTCACAGCTCCTTCTTCTCCCCTCTCTTGCCGGCGTCTTGTTTTTCTCTCTGGCGATTTTGTTCCAAGCAAGCAACAGATTTTTCTCAATCTAACATCTCTTGTTGAGGACGTTTTCTGCTGACACAATTGCTTTCACCTGCATTGACTCCTGATGTCCTTGTTGGCATATTGCTGACTCCGTTCAACGAAGGTAGCCTTTGTTTTTGAAGCACGACATAAAGAATATTGAAAAAAAAAAACAATCTCCCCCAATTTTTTTTCTTCCCCAATTGGTGAAGGGATGTTCATATCTTATACTATGCTGTACTAATGTGGGTACAGTTGCCCATGGGTACCCAACGTTGCCCTCTGCTGGTCATCTTGTTTGCATTTTGAAGAATTTTTTTTTTGGTCTTTTTGTGGGTGCCTAAAACACTTCCCCGACACCCACTAAAGGAATGTGGTCGGGGATCATTTAATATTACCTTTCCCATCTTACTGATGTTGTTTATCATTGCATTTGATTGGCCAATAGCTTTTCTGACCAATCAAGTATGCCAGGAAAAAGTCGACATTTTTATCCGTCATTCATTAATTGTTTCGTTTTTTGATTATTTCTAAAAAATGTGCAACTTTTGACAACCCCCCCCCCCAGTGTATTTGACATTTTAATCCATTAATCCATCTTTTGATGCGAGATTTACACAATGCCACGGAGATAGTGTACGAAACTGAAAGAGAAACGAGGTCGTCCCATGGCGATAAATTCAATAAAATTCCCAATTCAACCATTTCCATGTTTGTTCCTCGATAGTTTTAGCTCAGCATGCCAACAAAAGCATGTGGACAGTTTGTTGAAAACAAAACCACACTGTTTTTGTTTATTTGGTACGGGACCTTGTGAGGCCCCTTAATGGCCACATTCTGTCATTCGGGTGCCCATTGTGAGAAATGTCGTGTGAATACAATTTTTTTCTGTTTATCATTGTAATTCCAATTTAAATTAAAAGCTGACATCTCTGGTCATTTCAAAGCAGTTTTTAGATCCTTGTGGAGGACCTCTAAGTCTTACTCACGTTGTTGTTCTGCTTCTTCTTGTGGACTTTTTTGTTTCACAGCCTCCAGTTTTCATCGAAACTTCCTGAAACTTGGCATATACATGTAAAAATACCCCGCGCACACAGTAACCATCTCCGATTTTGGAAATTCTTCCTAGAAAAAAAGTTGACGTCATAATATCGCCGCTAATGGAAATCGCCTAAAAAATTATCTCCGAAACAAGGCAAGCTTTTTGAATTCTGTTTGCCGGAATCGAACAGGTCATTAGCAGAGATGAATTACCGCACATATGATACATCACTATGACGTCATATCAATTTTTATGACGTCATTCCTATTTTTTGACATTTTTTGTTTCACAACCCAGAGTTTTCATCGGATCTTCGTGAAACTTGCCATGTATATGCAGAAAGCCCACGTGCAGGCAGTAACCATCTCCGATTTTGGAAATTCTTCCTAGAAAAAAAGTTGACGTCATAATATCGCCACAAATGGAAATCGCCTGTACCATTATCTCCGAAACAAGGCAAGCTGTTTGAATTTTATTTGCGAGAATCAAGCCGGGCATTAGCACAGATAATTTATCGCAAACCTAATACATCACAATGACGTAATATTCGTTTTTATGACGTCATCATTAAGAGGACAAGGATCTTAGCTCATTTGAGCTTGTTTTCCTCATATGGGTTCATTAGTATGCAGCTAAGATGCATGGAATCATGACTTCTGTGCTTTGTAATAGTCAGGTTTTGTTTGACACACTGCTTTAAGTGCCCAAAATGAACCATTTTTTCATGTTTATCACTAGACATTTCAGCTCAGTACATCAAGAAACATATTTGGACATTTTGTCAAAAGGAAAATGATTATTTCTTATAATTTTGTTGTGGGCCCTTTCAAAGCCCCTTTGGGCCAGTTGATGTCATTCAGGTGCCCGTAAGAAGAACATTAGGGATTGCATTTCAAACCAAATTTTGCCAAAATAATCACAACATGCATGCATACAGTATGACTGCTTATATCGTGATATTGTGCTATTACGGGCCGTTAGGTCCCTTTCTCAACATTTCATGGGCACACGGGCCATATTTTTGATGTAAACCTTTTCTGTGCACCTTGCAGTATCTTAATATACCCATTTAAATGATAACATATCACTTCATATGCCTGGTATTGACTTAATGGTGAGGGTGGTGGGCTTGGGATCCTCGGATCCTGAGTTCAAATACCCCTTGGTTATTGAATTAATATGAGGTAGGGTTGACTCAGCCTGTCATCCTTCTGAAGTCATCAAAAATAAATGCCAGCTTGCTGGTATCCTGTGTCGGAGTGGCGACCCATCCAGGATTGTGCCCAATAACCAAAGAGACTGCTTCAGCAGCACCAACGCTCTGCACAGAGTGTGGTCCCAATGGATGGATGAATATCACTTCATCCATTAAAATTGGCAGGAAAGTCATAGAAATACCACTAGGTACTTAAAAGTTAAACAATGAGCACTTTGCTACCTCTTTTCTTTTTCAAAAATCGGCCAGCAGCATCGTTTTTTTTTTTTCACAGCTCAATTTTTACCTTACAAACTGTTTTCAAAAACAAGTGAATACCATTCCCCTCCTGGATCAGGTTTTGAGCCGAAGAGCCCTGCACATGCGATGCCAAAACCCATTCAATGGATTAGAGCCCTCAGTGTCAGACAGGAGATCAGGGCTATCTCTATAGACATATCTCATGCTTTCGATAGTGTGGCATCCTGCCTTACTCTCCAAACCCTCTGCCAATGGCATCCAAGGCCATCTCCACACATGGCTTACTGACTTTCTCTTCTCTCATAGCCAACTTGTGGCACTCAACAGAATCCTTCATCTCCTCTCCCTGTTAAGGCTGGAGTGCCACAAGGCAGTGTTCTGGGTCCAGTCCTATTCCTAATCTTCATCATTGATCAACCTGACTCACTGGAAAATACCCTTTACCCATTTGCTAACGACTCCATCCTCTGCCATTACATCCCTCATACTTCAGAAAGGCAGGCTGCAGCCTCTTCTCTCTCTTGAGACCTTCACAAAATTACAAGCTGGTCAAACACTTGGAATAAGTCTTTCAATCCAGACAAATCTCACACTCTCACTCTTTCTCAGAAAGGACCGTCTGACAAATCCTATTGAGGAAGTTCAGTCACTCAAACTCCTGGGTCTCACTTTCAGCCATGATCTTTCTTGGGCAAACCACATTTCAAAGTTGGCCTTCAAAGCCAGTCGCCGACTGGGCATCCTCCGTCAGACGTCGTTCTTTGGCATACCTGAACCCCTATTCACCTACAAGGCCTTTATCTGCAGCTTGATGGAGCGCTGCTCTTCCCTTTGGGCCAGTGCTCCTGCCTCACACCTTGCATAACTTGACACTATGGAAACCAAAGCCTTCAAGATCATTGGAATCTCCCACGATAAAGCTGAGTCGATGGGTCTTTCACTTTCCCATTTCAGACAAGTCTGTGGTCTCTATCCTCTTGCACCCTCTATCCTTTCCATGCTATGTCATCCCCCCCCCCTACTGGATCACTTAGGTTTGTGCTGGCCCATGTGGTCTGCCAGTAACCTGCTCTTGGAAAAATTCCCAAAAGCAAGATTCGCAGCTCACCTCCACTCATCCGTTCCTCTTTTTTCCTGCCTGTGGAACCAACTTCCTCAGTCTCTTCAATCTCATTCTTCCCTCCAGGGCTTGAAGACAGCTGTTTCGCACCATGTTGATCTTCCCCCATTCACAACTAATATTCCCCCCCCCCCATTAATCCTTTTCAAAGTTTCCAGTTTTTGGCTTTGTCCATTTTGTTCACCACACTTGCCCTCATTCTCCTCCACATCCGTTATATCTCCAAGTCTCCCTCTATGTTGTCCCTCACCCCTGCTGTTGGTGCTTTTCCCCTCCCCCTCTCTTTCTGTTGTTCCTTTTGTTCTGTTACGTCCCGATCTCTTCCCCGAGCCTCGACATTGTATATGAAAAAAACAACAACATTGGTCATTATGGGCTCCTTCGTACGTGGCACCGAGGCACCACTGCAAGCCAGTTTTGCATGCGGGGTGCTCAGACAGAAACTTCAAAAAAGGCCAACCTGGAAGTACCATTTCTATGGCTGAGTATACAACTCTCAAACTAAAATAGTCAAACTGTTCATTTTAAAAAAACAAATCCAGCAGGTTTATTGGCAGTCGATGCATTTCGCAAATCAATTTTTTTAAATCACTGTGTATACCCTAGTATATTGGTAAACATAATGTGCAAGCATCATGCTAAACACACTGCTTACATCGAGTATTTTAATATGGATGTCAAGGCTCATGGAAGAACCAAATGTCGCATGAGTGATTCGTATAATTATTTTTCATATTTTTTTTCCTCTTTCTTTGTACCTTTTGAGAAAAGAAACCCAAACTGAAAATAAGTACTGAAACGGTTTGAGAAATTAAATCCCAATCAAAATACATTAGAGCCTGAAACCATGGCTGTGATTGTGTTCAGTGAATAAAATTGCTCGTCGAAGCTAGAAAACAGCTGTGGCCATGAAAACTTGGCACTAAACCCAACGATTGGTCCCAACCTCCGAACCCCAAAATCCGTGGCTTTGAAACTATCACAGTCACGCTTTAGCCAGGGACCATCTACGGAATAAATACGCAAACGGATAGAGGAAAAGGAAAGACAAAAGTGGTTTGGAGCGAGAAGAGAAAATGGGGGTATTGTAAATAGAAGAAAAAAAAAATAGAAAGGTGGTGGAGGCCGATTTCAGAATTTTTTGCATTCCTAATATGTAGATAAACTGCCACTTGGTACATGATGAAAAATACTTTGAAAGCGCGAGAATTGCAAACCAAAAATATTAGGACAACTTAGCCAAAACAAAAACAAAAACGAACCCTGACATTGCACAAACTGAAGAGTATAATACAAGGCGATTCATTGTGAGTTAAATAAATGAGGAATTAAATTAGTTATTAAAAGGGACAACAGTCACGTACAAAGAATGCTTACAAAACAAATTTACCACATTCAAACACCTGTACAAGAGGCAAACGGTTAATCTCTCTCTCCTTTTGCATTCTGCAAATTAAAAATTACATTAATTGGCACCATTGGATATTGAATAAAATGCCTTTGCATTCTTCTCTCGAACCCAATGACCTAAGCGCAACGATTCAACACCAAAGTCTGCTGGTGCTGTGTACCGTGAACGTAATGGGATCAAGTTCGTGTAAATGTCTGCAGCTCGAGCTTCCTTTGGTAGAAAAAAAACCACGTGGAAAGCTTAGACCCCACAGTATTGTCGGCTATGGATAAAGCGTTGCGTTAAAAGGTTGCCCCTTTCGGTCCGAGCAAATAAGAAGCTTTTGCTCGTCGTTCCTTTAAGGTCTAAGTTGGCTAAATTTTTCAGGTCCAAGGACCAAGATCACCCCACAAAAATGTCCAGGATAAAGTTTGCTCCAAAGTCCAAGATCCAGGACCAAACGATTCCTTTCGAGAACATTCTTGGTCCAAGACCAAACAGTTCCATGTTTGCCCACAAGTTTTGCATCTTAAGACGATATCTGGAAATGCTGCACATAGGTTGTACAATTTCATGCTTTTAGCGTGTGAAGAAAGTTCATACCGCACACCATGTCAGCTCACACTTCAATTCAGAGAATTAGCTTGCGTTGCAGAGGCGTTTGTGTAATCCTGCGAAATTCCACGACAAAAGGCGTCTGTGTATATTATCCCTGAGCTATGCCAATAATGCAGTGAGACCCAACTGTGGAGAAATGATGGAGGTAGATAGAGTATCGAGGGAGTAGTCACCACAACTACTCCTCCACAGAATCAACAACGACTCTGAGATACTCATCTCAAAGGCACACCACGGCTCCACGTTGCAAAGGCGAGAACTAATGCTCAAAGCTCGACCCTTCGTCGATGTATGGGATTTCTGAATTGTCATCCAAGATGGGCTGTGAGTGCCTCCAAGAGGTTTTCTCCTCTTCTCGTCTCTCCTTCTCTCTTTCCATAAGGGCAGCTGTGCTGGCAAGAGAGCGACGCCCTGTCCTATTTCGTCGCACTGAGCTGCTGGCACGAAGGGTCACGGGGACAGAGGCACCAATGACCCAAGAGGACAGTGCCGGACCTGCAGGAATAAAATACAAAAACTCAATTTAAGAAGGGGAAGGAACAAAATGTTCAAAATAAACTGAGATTTTATTGTTTCTCGCAAAGAGCCTGTCTTCATAGATGTGAGGAAAGGGGAGTAGGAAGCAGAGTATGTGTTGACTATCACGTCGCTGTAAAACACACAAACAAACAACCAATGTCTTCCCTCTCATGGATAGTGTGGGGAGATTGGTTAAGTGTTAAAAGGGACAGGTAAAAAGGTGATAGGGTTAAGAAGAAACAAGGAAAAAAACAAGACAAAATGTCACAGCCCCGATTTTAGTAATGTTGCTGCACAGAGTTAAAGGGCGAGCCCATATTTATTTACAACAAAAATAGCCGCCAGTCTACCAGTCGGCCATCTTTGATCAGATCGCAAAACAAAGTTAGGTGCAAGTGTTTGCCATCACGTACTGTGCGTGTGCCAAGTTTGAACATCGGTGAATGCATGTCCGAGAAATGGTTGAGGATGTGTTCAACATCGGGGGGTTTTTTTTTTACAAGTAAAATGGCCGCCAGTCAGCCATCTTTGATCGTATCGCAAATCAAAACGATGTGCATTTGTGCACCGTCATGTGTTGTCTTTGCGCCAAGTACGAATAAAAATCGGTCCATACATGTCCGGGATATGGTTGCGGACGCACGCACGCACGCGTGGACATGAACATCGAGACCAAATCAATAAGCTGCTGCTTGGGAATAAGTCCAACGGGAGCTAATGATAATCCTTTCATGTCTCCAGAAGCATCGGGCTGCCGAGGCAGTTTTTACATTGTTCGGGGGCACAATCTTGCCCCAGAGTGGTGACTCGTGCATGGGTCACCACTCAGACGCAGGATACTCAAATGGCTCATTTTTCCCAGTGAGTGTTGGTCCTCATTTTGCTGACCTCGGAAAGATGACATGTTGAGCCAACCCACCTGGTGTCGTTTTATTCGTACGACAGGGGCTCAAACTCAGGATCCTAAGATCTTGAGTAAGCCACCTCAATCGTTAAGCCAACACCAGGCTTAATAGGATTTTGGGATAGGTAAAAGAAACAGATTTATAGAAAACACTGGGGATGATTGCGGTGTGAGTATGTTTAGGAACGCCTTTTGTACCGTGCCATAATGCGGAATCCAGGCTGGAGAAACGTTTTACATGTGAGACTCTCAATCACTATCTATGGTGCAAGGAAATGAACCAGTTGGAAAGCAAAGGATCTTTTATAACACGTCGTCATCGTGGTCATCGCCTCCGCCAACGACGGTGGACGAGGTTATGTTTTCACCCCTGTCTGTCTGTTTTGGCTGTGAGCAGGATATCTCAAAAAGTTGGGGATGGATTTGGACGGAATTTGGTGGACAGGTTGGGTGTGTGACTGGGTAGAATTTATTCGAGTTTGGTGAAGATCTGGATCTGGATATGAGAATTTCAAAAATTTTCAAGTGAATCCTTAACTTTGAGAGACGGGTCAAAAACGATATAGAGCATGATATTTCAAAACGTTGTGGACGGATTCAGATGAAACTTGATGGATGAGTTGCTTAGGTGACAAGAACAAGCCGATTATATTTTGGTTCAGCTCCAGATGCAGATCTGGCCTATCAGTGGGATACACAACGTAAGCTGTTCAGCCGGGCAGAGGTATGCACTCGACAGAGTGCTGTTCTAGTTGTTTGTGCGCTCCTTCCATGCACATTGTTTATATAAAGTCTACACCCCCTTTCAAAATTTTCACCTTTTGGTGCCTTTTCGCCTGGAATTAAATTGCATCAAATCAGACATTTTCCACCTTTATTTATACATTGTAACCCACAACCTCTGAATTAAAAACAAATTCTAGAAGCTTCCAAAATTAATTAAAAATACAAACTAGAATATCTTGATTGGATAAATGTCCACCCCCCCCCTGCCAAATCCCTATAATAATAGCAATTGTAAATTATCTGAGATGTAACCAATCACTGTCAAAATCCTACACCAAGTTAAATGGCTTCCACCTGTGTTAAATTGTTGTGATTCTGCTTATTTCAAAATCAAATCAGCTGTTCCTGGAGGTTTCCTCTTCTGGTAGTGAATTTCACAGCAAAAACTCAACTATGATATCAAAGGAGCCTTCAAAAGACCTCTGGGATAAAGTTGTGGAAAGGCACAGATCAAGGGGGTGGGAATAAAAATATTTCAAAGGCCTTGAATATCCCTTGGAGCACAATCAAGACAATCATCACGAAGTGGAAGGTGTATATTACCACCAAGACCCTGCCTAGATCAGGCTGTGCCCCCAAACTGGATGACCGAGCAAGGAGGAGACTGATCAGAGAGGCCACCAAGAGACCAACGGCAACTTTGAAAGAGCTACATGCCTTTATGGCAAAGACTGGTCACTGTGTGCACGTGACAGCAATATCCCAATCACTCCACAAGTCTGGCCTGCATGATAGGGTGGCAAGGAGGAAGCAATTACTCAAAAAAAAAAATCCCACCTTGAGCCCATTTGAGGGATGCAATAAAACACGCTGGAGATTCTGAAGCCAGGTGCCAAATATTTTTTATGGCCTGACAAAACCAAGATGTAACTTTTTGGCTTAAATGCAAAATGTTATGTTTGGAGCAAACCCAACACAACGCATTAAAGAAAGAACACCATACCAACTGTGAAGAATGGTGGTGGCAGCATTATTTTATGGGGATGTTTCTTCGCAGGGACTGGGGCATTTGGCAGGATAGAAGGTAAAATGGATGGATCCGAGAGGAAAACCTACTGCCCTCTGCAAGAAAGCTGAAATTGGGATGGAAGTTCACCTTTCAGCATGACAATGACCCGAAGCACACAGCCAAAGCTACATTGTAGCAGCGAAGGAACAAAAAGATAAACGTCCTTGAGGGGCCCAATCAGAGCCCCGACCTAAATCCAATCGAAAATCTGCGGTATGACTTGAAGATCGCTGTCCATCAACGCTTCTCATGCAACTTGACGGAGCTTCAACAGTGTTAGACAGAAAAAACGGGCAAATATGTGCAAAGTTGGTAGAGACCTATCCAGACAGACTCACAGCTGTAATTGCTGTCACAGGTGTTTCCACCAAGTATTAACTCAGGGGGGTGGACGCTTATCAAACCAGGGTACTCTAGTTTTGTATTTTTAATTAACTTTCTGAAATTTGTTTTTCACTTGGAAGTTTGTGGGTTACGAAGTGTAAATAAAGGTGGAAAAAAAAGTTTGATTTGATGCTATTTAATTCCAGGCTGTAAGGCACCAAAAGGTGAAAATTTTGAAAGGGGGTGTAGACTTTATAAAAGCTCTGTATGTGTTTAGATATTTGTTTATATTACTTGGAGCTTGTACATGTTGCTGCGTTTGAGCCTGGGGAGTAACTGCTGAAATCTATCCGTCTGGTTTCTTCTCGACATCTTTGTTCCTCTCACATTTTTCTATTTTTTTTTTTTTTTTTTTTACAATTCTCTTTATTCATTCCAATTCTTGCTTTTTCTTCTCTTTTATTTTGCTCTATTTTCCTCTCTTTCTTCCTCTATCCCTCTAAGAAGTGAATTCTTGCAGAAGTTTTTCTGTAAGGCTCACTTGGCTATGTTTGGATGGGTTTGAGAGTAGTGGAGTAGCGGCTGAAACCCGAATCCTATCCAGGTTCCTCCTGATGACTCCATCTTTGCTCTACTTCTTCGGGTTCCTTTTGGTCTTCCGTTTCATTGTGTATGATTCGCAGAGTCTGTGTATTTTACAGCTGTGCTGCTTGTCCTGCTTCTTCTTCCTCATATCCATAAGCATTGGCTATTTATAATAATATAAACCGATGTTTATTGTGCAAAAGTCACCATGGCTGAGTGGTTGAAGTCACTGACTTGTAAGCCGAGATGTGGTTTGATCCCAGACAAAGCAAAGTTTGAAAATGATTTCTTCTTGTGGATGAATAAGTGTTACACACACATGAACACAGCATATTTCTGCAGGCCTACAGCCGTTCTACATCTGCAGGGATGACCTGGTTGTCACCTGATATTCATCCGTGGTGAAGGCCAACAAACATTTGGTCTCCCAAATGGGGGGCCGCTTCTCTGTGGGCATGCACCGGCAGTCAATGCACTTCACAATTCTGCTTGTAGAGGTCTTTGTGGTGCACTGGGAGCACCAGGTGAACATTCCTGGGGTCCTTTGCACAGTGTGCCAACCCAGATCTACAACTGAATTGGACTGGGCAGAAACCAGGGAGTGAAGTTTTGCCCTCGATGGTGGGGCAGCGCATTGAGGTTCGCCACAAAATGATGGTCTTCAACGGTTGAGCCCGAGCCTTCCCCCTCTAGAGGTTGGTCAGCACCAGGTCCCATTTACCAGAACATGGTCTGGGACCTCGCGAAGCGGCGTACCGATTGCACTCCACACATCGCAGAGGTGCTCCGGTTGATTTGCCTCAACCTGGCCTCATGGGCCGGGGATTTCTCCCATATGCTGCGGCTGGCGTAGTTAGATTCTGCCAATGGCTTTCCACACTCGTATGTTGTTCAAGCACCATGACCGCAAACCCGATGGCGATTCAGTACCTAACTTCCTTGGCATGCTGCACGATCTGAGAGATCGAATAACGACGTGTCGTAGCATGGACTACATCCTTATGATGGGTGCAGATGCTGTGATGCACTGGCATATTGTGCCAGGAACTGTCTGTCGCAGGGCGGGTCGCAAAGGTGCTCGGCCATCTTCGGTGGCAGTGGCACTCGGCAGGTGATATTGATCCTGTGCGACCAGTGCTACATCTCCTCAAACGGCTTTGCACTTTCAAGGCCCAGGCTGTTGTTTAGGGCAGGCCTGAGATAGGTGCTCATGTTCTGAGAGAGAGGGGGGAGGGAGTTCCCCACCCCATCCCCTTGTAGTGGGATGAGTGCGGCGGGGGGGGGGGGTGAGCCCAACATCACCCTGTGGCAACACTGGGCTGCACTTGATGATCCAGCCCAAGTGGCTATTACCCCAGTTGGCTGTGATTTCCATAAATTAACCCCCATGCTCTTTCAGCCAAAGAAAGCTACATAAAGCAACCAAGAAAAGTTACACAAGGAAAGCCCTCTGCTGTTTCAAACCCTACCCAGGTTCCTCCGGAGCTGCAAACATTCACAAGTAGCACATACATGAGGATCCCATTGAAGTAATCTTTTCAAGTTAAACATCTAACTTCTGCATTTCCATTCAACAAATTAAAACTGCACAACCACCCTACCTACTAATTATTACACATACTACAGCACAGAGGAGGTGAGTGCAAGAGACCAAACCTACTCAGAATTGAGGTGCATTCATCAAGGAGGCTCTCAGAGCTATCCGTGTTTCCTACAGAACCACTTTCATCATCAGACACCAGAGGCTCCAGCATCACCATCCGCAAAGCGAGTTCGTCCCTAGTGTTAGACAAGCAAACATAAACAAATCAAAAAACCTTGAATGTGAAAAATGTATCAGAAGTTAACTTTGTTTCATCAGTAAGTAGCTTTGAGACGCTTGTGAAAAATTATGGGAGGATGTCCTGTTATGGTGTGATCAAACATCGACATGCATCGGGTGGACCTCATGACATTTGGTATTATCATGTGCATATTGCAGTAATGTGATGTCTCCACCTCCCCCCTTGGGACAGTACTGAGCATGTGGTATGGATAAAGACCACTTGTTGGTCAAAGCTTCAACCTGAGCCTTGCCTGCCAGGCAGCTATTCGAGTTGGTGGGCAGCTTTACTTCATTTTTCAATATGAAAACCTAACTTAATAAAGTGCATCCTGCATTAAAAAAAACCCGACAGAACACACAATAATCTATCTATAATTCCAGCAATCTCTGTCTGTCTGTCTGTCTGTCTGTCTGTGACCGCCGTTTCTCGACGACCGCTGGTCCGATCTCATTGAAACTTGCCAGTATTGCCGGGGACCCGGGAATGTGCCTTTTCGAGGTTTGATATCGATCGGGCGAGCGGTTCCCAAGTTACGGCCATTTATCTGTCGACCAATGACAAGACACGGTGCTATGACGTCACGAATGACGTCACAATTAATGTTTATTTATTTAATTATTTATTTATTTTGCACGATCGACGGTCCGATCTGATTGAAACTTGCCAGGAATATTGCCGGGGCCCCGCGGATGTGCTTTTCAAGGTTTGATATTAATCGGACGAGCGGTTCCCAAGTTATGGCCATTTATCTGTCGACCAATGACAGGACATGGTGCTATGACATCACGAATGACGTCATAATTAATGTTTATTTATTTATTTATTATTATTTCTTTTGCACAATTGAAACTTGCCAGGAATATTGCTGGGGACCCCTGGATGTGCCTTTTCGAGGTTTGAGAGAGAGGAGAGAGAGAGAGAGAGAGAGAGAGAGAGAGAGAGAGAGAGAGAGAGAGAGAGAGAGAGAGAGAGAGAGAGAGAGAGAGAGAGAGAGAGAGAGAGAGAGAGAGAGAGAGAGAGGCTGCACATACTGGCACTCACCTACGCGCACGCACCTACGGGCCCGCTCCTACGGGCCCGTACTAGTTATATAAATGGACTGCAAAATTAATGACTCACATGTGGGCACCTACCAATGAGTCACAGACCATCATGAAAACCAGAAGCTGCACAAAATAAAATGAAAAGGTCGAATTGCTTCCTTTACTCACAATAGCTATGTGAATGAAGATGAATGGAGAAAAAACAAAAAAAAAACAAACAGCAGATGGAAGAATGTTTTTCTTTTGGCAGAAGCAGGAAAAAAACCCCAAAAAACAGGAAGGCTGTTGTAAATTTACAAGGAAATTCAAGGAAATTTGACGCACTTTATCCTGAAGTATCGATCGGTTCAGAGACGGGACCGTTTTCCTTATTCGCACGTTGAAACCAAGGCAACAAAGCATCTTCCATATACTCACATATTTGGAACCAAAGGCGTTTATACTGCCCTTTCATTGTTGCGAACCTTTCACAATGTATATTTTCCTACTTTATCCTTTATTACACACTCGCAGGTCCTTCACCAATGATGAAATCCATTCTTGCAATGGATTTGCAGACTTCCACAAGAGCCACAGCAGGGAGCATGTTGCCTCCAGCAACCAATACGTCTATATTTCCACATCCTTTTCAAATGACAGCCAACAAACACCAATACTGTTAAATGGCATGCATTTGGAATAAGTTGAGTGAATAACGAAGAATGTTTACCCGGAGTGTTGCACTCGAAGCAAAACTGAATAGGCACACAACTTGGCAATATTGACTAGGAATATGAGGCTGACAAAAACTGTTAGCTTCTAGTCAACTGTCATATGATTGACATTGATCTTGTAAAGAGTCAGGTTGTCCTGCAGCTTTACCAAAGAATCCGTGAAGACTGTCTCAGCAGATTTGCAATGCTTGGTGAGGAATGGATTCATTTTCAACAAAAAACCAAAGCTTATACTTTGCAGAAACACCATACCTCTCCCACACCAAAAACATTTTCAACTAGAAGGACACTCGGGAGATTACATACCTCCACCAGGCTGATTAGTTTACATTTCGTATCCCATTGATAGGCTGGATCTGGATTCAGATGTGACCTAAAATGTAATCGGCTTGTTCTTGTCACATAACCAACTCATCCACCAAGTTTTGTCCGAGTCCGTCCATATTTTTTTTTGAAATATCGTGCTATATATCGTTTTAGCCCAATCACTCAATGGTGAAGAATCACTTTAAAAATTCTCGGATCCAGATTTGGATCTTCACCAAAATCTATTTATTTTGTTGGTGTCAAACACCCAAGCTCTCCACCAAATTTTGTCCAAATCCATCCACAACTTTTTGAGATATTTTGTTTACAAACAGACAAGAAAGATGTCGTGTATAGCACAATGCTTGTGAAATCCTTAAAACACATTTGACCTTTAAATAATCGGTGGATTAATTCATTGACCAAATATGCAAATCCTCTTCAAATTTCAAGTCAATCGAATGAAAATTGACAACTTTAGAAATTTGGCCTATGTGGACCTTTTGGCCTTTGTTGACCTCAAAAATAATTAGCTGGTTGAATTTAATAACCTGAAATATAAATCCTCTTCAAATTTCAAGTCAATCGGATGAAAATTGAGTATTTTAGAAATCTCACCGAAGTTGTTGACCTTAGGCCTTTGTTGACCTTTTGGCTGATGTTGACCTCAAAAAAAAATTGTGGTTGAATTCAATGACCAAATATGCAACTCTTCAAATTTCAAGTCAATCGGATGAAAATTTGCAATTTAAAAAATTTGGCCTATGATGACCTTTTAGCCTTCGTGGACCTCAAAAATAATTGGTGGTTGAATTCAATGACCTGATCTGCAAATCCTCTTCAAATTTCAAGTCAATCGGATGAAAATTGACAATTTTAGAAATCTGGCCGATGTGGACCTTTTGGCCTATGTTGACCTTTTGGCCTTTGTTGACTTCAAAAATAATTGGCTGGTTGAATTTAGTGACCTGAAATATAAATCTCCTTCAAATTTCAAGTCAATCAAGTCAAGGATGAAAATTGACAATTTAAGTTTGGCCTATGTTGACCTAAAAAAATTAATGTTCTTCAAATTTCAAGTCAATTGGATGAAAATTGAAGATCTTAGAAATTTGAGAAAGTTGTTGACCTTTGGCCAATGATGACCTTTTGACCGATGTTGACCTCAAATAATAAGTGGTTGACTTCAGTGACATGATATGTAAATCATCTTCAAATTTCAAGTCAATTGGATGAAAATTGACGATTATAGAAATCTGTCCTATTTTGACCTCAAAAATAATAGTTCGTTGAATTCAGTGACCTGATACGGAAATGCTCTTCAAATTTTTAAACAATCGGATGAAAATTAGGGATTTTAGAAATAAGAAAATGTTGTTGACCTTTAGACCTAAAAATAAATAGGATTCTGTCGAAAGACCAACTCCACCATTTTGTGACGTTTCGCAAAGATTGGTGTAAAATTGTGACCTGTAGGCGATTAAAGGTGAGCGGACAAACAAACAAACGGAAGCGATCAACATACTTGTGGAAAAAAAAAAACACATTTTGCCAAGAAACAAACAAACAGACAGAATAATGCACAAGACCAACCAATATGCTTGAAAAATCTTTGATTTTTACAAGTAACAGACAGACAGACAGAGACAGGGGTGAAAACAGAGTCTTCATCCACCTTCGGTGGTGGAGGTAACCTGAGAGTATATAGAATACGTTACCCCGCACAGTGTTAAATTTATACTTCAAATGAAATAATAACTTTAAAGTTTGTTTTAAAAAAAAATCCCAGGAGATTCGCAGCATTAAAGCATGTCATATACACCACCCTATAGAACATGTCCAAGTACTGAAAAACTGGAGAGTCTTGCAAGTATCAAGAAGGCAATTTGTGTTCTAGTGTTGAAGTATATAATTCAATAAAATAAAGACTGTAAAAGTTGTACAAAAACATTAATTCCATAAGTTTACCGCTGTTGACGCAGAGGCGATTACAGCACCCCATCTAACATGTTACATTAGTGATTGGAGCTTGTTGTTTGTATCCTTTATAACATCCTTAAAAACAGTAAGTTCCCCATTTGGAATGATTTTCAATTTTGTTTGACTGCCAGACAGGCAGACAGGGTAAATATATTATCTCACTCCTCCATGTGCATGTGCAATCAGGATGAATACAGAGACAAAGTACGGTAAAACACAAAGGTTTGCCTTCCGATTCATGTTCAAACTGGAAGGGCACTCGGTAGAGCGCACACCTCTGACGTGCAATGCCTGATCCAGCGGAACATATCGGGCCCAATAAATTTTTGAAATATCATGCCACATATCGTTTTTGGCCCAAATCTCTCAATGGTGAAGAATCATTTTAAAAATTAAATAATTCTTGTATCCAGATCCGGATCTCCAAAATTTAATCAATTCTTCCTAGTCACACACACACAACCTGCCCACCAAATTTCATCCAAATCTGTCCATTACTTTTTACCCTGTGGGGTCTTCCACTCCACGGGGTCTTTGTGCCGCTCGTGTTCTCTCTTTTCTTGTGTACAGTTCATTTGAACGTCTATTTCTCCATTATTCATGAACAGAATTCGATGAAAATTGACAGGCATACATTAGACACATATGCGCAGGCATTAACTGAGCCCAAAGTGCGGTGGCGGCCCTTCGGGCCGAGGAATGGCCCATTTTGGGCCATTTTCTTAAAATTGTTATTTCTCAGTTATTAGTGGTCGGAACCAAACCATACTTGACAGGTATATTCTCGAGACCATTCCCCAGGCAATAACTGAGCCGAAAGTGCAATTCCCGCCCTTTTTTGGCCAAGAAACGGCCCTTTCGGTCCATTTTCTTAAAATTGCTATTTCTCGGTTATTCGTGAAAGAAACCGGACCAAATTTGACAGGTGTATTCTTGAGGTCACTCTGCAGGCTTGAACCGAGCCCAAAGTGAGATTTGGGCTGCCCTTTGGGCTGCCAAAAGCCCTTTGGGCTGCCAAATGGCCCTCTCGGCCCATTTTTTTTTAAATTGCTATTTCTTGGTTGTTTGAACCGAACCTAACTTGACAGGTATATTGTCGAGACCATTCCCCAGGGATTAACTTAGCCCAAAGTGCGATTCTGGTCCTTTGGGCCGAGAAACAGCCCTTTCGGCCCATTTTCTTACAATTGTTCTTAAAAAAAAATTAAATGCGTTGGGCAAAATTAATTTGCAAATGATGATATGAAATTAGCCTCACTCTTGTAAGGTGTTCTGGTTTCTTTTTCTGATGTGATGAAAATCTTACCAAATTTCAAAACTATCTCTCGTCCGTGCTATCGCTCACCTGAGAGTTGTACGAATGAACTCCCATGGAGTATGTTTGCAATTCAAACTTGTTGAGATATCCTGCACACAACTAAACAGACAAACAAACAGACAGACAGACAGGGGTGGAAACATAGCCTCCTTCCACCTTCAGTGGCAGAGGTAAATATAACACTCAATTTAAATTAAGTTGTTCCTCGATCATAAACTGACGATTGTGGACAGACGCAATGGCGTATTGAGGAAAAATGCCACTTGGGGCGAGATGTCAAATTGCCGCCCCCTCGTAACTCACGTGCTGAATTAAACAACATTATTGCAAACCAAATCAAGTACAGCGCATTTGCAAATAAACAGTTATACCTTTGTTTTCCACCTTTTAGAATCGTTGTTGGCCTACTAAGCGTTCAGGAACACAGGAATGAGACGCATTGCCATCATCAGGGGGGTGCGGAGAGAGCGGTGCAAGTGACGTTATTTCATTATTATTTACCGAAGACAGTAACTCAGTAATAAAGTTAATGTATTTGTCACACCAAAATCACCTTGAGTCCAAGTTCCCGAACGAGAAGGGCGTGTGTAAGATATAGGCCAAATATAAACATAAAACACCAGTTGATCATCCCCGCCCACTTCCTTTTTTGCACCTGACTCTTTTATTACTTGATATTTTGTCAAACGCGCATGGAAAAATAAAATGGAATCGCACCGTGTCGGAAGGAAGTTGTGCAGTAAAGCTGCGACACCACTTAAAAAGTGGCCCCGTGGGTAACCGACGGTGATTTTCCCAACAGGCGGGGTGACCTTACTGTCCTGATGCAAATAAACAATGACAAAAAACAACTAAACAACAACAAACTATTGCTCGAATGAAACATGGTGGTTTAGAAAGGTTCTTCTTTATCTTTTGTGGGATGGATGGAAGGAAGGACATGACGTATGTTTAAGCGGTTTGCACCAATTAAAATATATTTTCTTATTTCCAATTTGCTTACTACAAATTCAGAACTGTAAGCTGCTTGGAATTTTACTTGCATGCATGAAATGTTTTCTGTGTATTTAATTTGTTAATTATTCATCTTGGGGCGGGGGGGGGGTGCCAAAGGAAGGGTCCACCTCGAGTGTCAAATACTCTAGTTCTCTCGAGCTATGCCCATGATGACACTGGAACACAGGAATGAGATGAGAATGGCGAATTTGAATGAGCTACAAACACAGGAATAAGTTACGAACATCAGAATGAGACACGAACGCCTCGCTGCCTCGTCTTTGAGTTTAGTTTCCCAGCATGCCGTGCACTCTTTTTTTGGTCACCCCCTCTCTTTGAGACATTGTTGGCCGCAGCCATTGGTCAGCAAACAGAGGGCAGGGCCATTTGAACAGTTCAACCCCTCCATGCGCTTGTGCTTTCACATGCCACAGGAAAATTGTCCTCAGAAGTGTCAATAGTGAGAGATTATAGATGCAACAAAAATTCGCCGCCCCCCAAAAGTGCAGCTCGGGTGGCCGCCCCATTCGCCAACCCCCCCCCCCCCACCCTCTTCACCGGTATTCTGGTGGACAGACGGATGGAGAGATGGGCAGACATAAACCAATTGCTTCGCCCCGCTTTTCGCTTCGCATGTGTGGGGTAATTACAAGCTTTTTCTGGGACAATAGAAAATTTGGTTTATTGAGATGCAGGCAGATGGAATTATCCTCTTTGATTCTATGAGATTTTGGTGTACCATCAGAAGGCAGACCTTTATGAAAAATTGTCCGATGCAATGAAAAGAGAAAAGTTGAACATAATGTGCTGTTTCAGCAGAGCAATACTCCAGTTTACACGTCCCTGTGATACCTAATGGCAGCCATTCACAATGCCTCCATTCATGATGCCTAACATGAACTGGTCAATCAACTCTGAAACATGCTCACCAGAACACACTCCTAAGCACTTCCACATGTTTCCACATTTAAATATACTTCTTGGAAGAGATATTTCCTGGAAACAGTAAAAGTGTTGTGTGAATTGATCATCCTCGTGTATGCGAGTCAATACACAAGTAGCAACAAACCCATTGCTTCGCTGGTGGTAGTTGAACAACATAACTTACATAATATTGTGACGTCCACGGGACTTGAACAGTCCCGCCAACGTAGAATAAGCCGAAACGATGGAGGCGGTTTATTTATTTATAACCCAAACATGGCGGTTCTAATCGCTCTACCGCAAACGGGACGAGGAAGGTGGCACGAGTCGCTTTTCACTGAGTTGATGATGTTTATTTGTTTTTATTATTAACCAGAAATAACAAGACTCGGCAAGAAGAGGGATCCGGGGCGATTTGACGGGATGGTGTGGGATAAGGCGTGGGGAAAACACAGACAATTCCAATGAATATACAGATCTCAAACCCTCTAAGGCGCCAAGTACACACACACACGCACACGCACACACACAAAATGTAGCTACTTCTGGTGGTCAGGCTGGACCGTGGTGTGGACGCAACTGTCCCTGGATCAGCGTCGGACGAGCTGGCCTTGCTCTCGTCGGGGGGGGGGGGGGCAGGAGAAACCGTGGTGCTGTCGACCTCCTGGTCCTGGCCCAAGTCCGCTCACAGCCGCCAGGGAACCAGTTCTGGCGCCAAATTGCGAGCAGGAGAAGGAGGCAGGTCCGCCCGCCGTTCGACCCCGTAGTGCGAGCCAGCAGAACCCCAGAGCCAACCAAGGTGAGGCACGAGGCTCAGCAAGGCTCCAAGACACGATGAAGAACACGATCGAATCAGCACAACAACAAGTATGCTTCCCGCGCAACAGCCTCCACACCAAAAAAACACGATCGTTTTGTCCCGATCTTCTTCCTCTTCCTTTTCGACCCCGAACAGAACCTTCCTGTCCTCGTCACTTCCAATCGAGCGGTTTATTGGCCCACCGCCGTCGCCTTCTGCCAATCGTGATCACGGGGCAGAGCCATCCACTGCACTGTCCTGTGACGTCACGGCCAGTCTCCAGAGAATACCAAAAGGGGTTTACGCAGACACACTTACCCTATCCCGTGTCCCTATCTAATTACGTGACAATTATCATTTCCCGCTTGAAGAAATGAACATTTCCGAGACAACTTATCACCACTGAATTGCTACTTATTACATCGAGATCCTGGTAAACTTGAACAGCATGGCATACCTAATTAAACATCCTAATTACCCTTTGAATGCATACCCCCCCCCTCAAACGTAACAATATGTTACAGCATAGCAATACAGATTATCGACAATGAATATTTACAATTTTTTTTATTCCAGAAACATTTTGTTTCCTCCTCACAACCCAACGTTAATTTTGGTAATATGCACACTTATTTACCAAAAAAACAATATTATGAATTAGTTTTATCTTCCCAGGAATCAGATGTTATGTTGTTTCTTTTTACCAAGTTGAAAAATGCAATTATCATTGAGTCATGAATAATGCACTGCCATAAAGGCCTGGCCGAGTATTAGATTAATGCCGTCTTACTAAATCCACCATCCTGATGCCTCACATCTGGTATTTAGCCCACTACGAACATCAGATATATGGATTATGGTGTTCAATTGCTATCAGCGAAGCGATGGGACGGGTCGTGTGCTGGAGGACGGGATGACATGCACATCAAAAAGGTCGAGCCTAGCATTGGACATAACGCCGTAATGACGGCTCAACAAAAACATTGTGACAGAAGGACGGATGGATGGAGAAATCCTGCCACTTTAATACGTAGATAACCAACGACCACTCAAGTTGTAGGCAGTCACCTGACAAGCCAAATGTGGTGAGGACAGAGTGAAATGTGTGCACACATACTTGTCATCCTGGATGATACGAAGTTCCTCCTCCAAGTCATGCTGCTCAACCAGCATGTCCTCCTTAGCCACCATCATAGCAAGTGTTTCTGCACTGTTGTCATCGGTTTCTGTGCTGTTACCAAAAGAAAGGTCCTGGAGTGAAAGCAGAGAGTTTTGTTGAACAGAGGAATGTTTCTATGCAATACACACAGCTCTAAAATAATTATTAAAAATTAACAATGGGTATAAGCAGGGAAGCTGGGGCGGTTTCTTTGACAACAAAAAAAGAAAAAAAAGGAAAAAAACAAAACGAAACAAAACACCACCATATCTTTCCCTTTATTGATTTGTCGAAGAAAAAATATCAACATAAATGGCAAGTTACAAATTGAAGAAAAAAAAGAGGTCTCAAATCGAAATAAAAAACATCATAGGAATTACACATACATCAAGATGCTCGCGATTCAAACAGAAGTACACGATACAGACTGAAGTTGCACACCAAAAGGTCCCAAAAAGTGATAGTGCCCATGTGTGGAGAGATCATTTTAATTAATCATGATACTGAGAATTATTAATCACGAGCAAATACAACCTGTCACTTCGCTGACGGGGGGTATTAAGGAGGGGGGTTTAGAGAAGGGGAGGGAGAGAGGAAGAGAGGAGAGAGGAGCGAGGAGAAGCTAGGAAGGAGGGAGGTGGGAAGAGCGACGAGGGGGGAGGTGGGAAGAGCTATGCCTCACCAAATGTTGCAATACCATGGGAGGGAGGGATGGGAGGAGGCGTGTGTGTGTGTGTGTGTGTGTGTGTGTGTGTGTGTGTGTGTGTGTGTGTGTGTGTGTGTGTGTGTGTGTGTGTGTGTGTGTGAGAGAGAGAGAGAGAGAGAGAGAGAGAGAGAGAGAGAGAGAGAGAGAGAGAGAGAGAGAGAGAGAGAGAGAGAGAGAGAGAAAAAAAAAAAAAAAAAAAAAAAAAAAAAAAACAGAAAGGTGAGGGGTGGAGGTGGGTTTAGTAAAGAGAATGATATGTTATGCTTAATGACCGATCACGTACACAAAAAACAAACTCATGTCAGAACAGTTGTATACACAACACAACAGAGTTTATAATGTGTTCCGTTGGCACAACTGAAAAAAAAATTGATATCCCAGTTGCAGAAAATTTGTGGAAACATGAACCAAAAGTAATCACTGTAAACATGGAAGTACCTTCTGCTCACGTATGACCGAATGATCCCATCGAGCGTGAACATCGAAAACAAAGCGTTATGTCCAGATATCATACTTAGGTACAAAATATATAGAAGAAGGCATTTCTGTTTGAGGTGATAATAGCAGTGATTTTGGACAAATGATGCAGAAATCAAGAAAATGACCAAACACCAAGACCTCAAGAATGAAGTGAGAAGATCCTGGAAGCTGAAGAATGCCAAACTTGTACCAGTGATAACTGGACCTACAGGAATGATGACAAAGAACCTCACAGAGATATTAAACATAGGGGCAATACCCCTGGGTGCTCACCCGGTAGAGGCTGGATAAGATAACCAGGAAACCTCTAGTAGGCATGGATGACCCATTAAATATATAATGGAGAAGAAAGTAAATACCTTTGGATTTTTTTCATGCCATGAACAAACCTTGGTACATCACGAGTGATAAAGGTTGTGGTCAAGTTTCATCGAGATTGTGTGTGGTTTCAGAAAAGAAAACAAATACATATTTGGGAGGTGCAACTCCCCCACCCTCCCATAGAACCCCTTTGACCCCAATTATTTTTAATGTCGTGAACAAACTTTGGTACATCACGGGTGGTGAAGATGGTGGTCGTTTCATCGGAATTGCGTGGGTTGTTTCTGAGAAGAAAGCAAATCCATATTTTGGAGGGCAACCCCCCCCCTCTCCCCATCGACCCTCCTAAATCCCAACTTTTTTATTGTCATGAACAAACTTTAGTACATCGCAGGTGATGAAGATGGTGGTCAAGTTTCATCGGAATTGTATGTGTAGTTTTGGAGAAGAAAGCAAATACATATTTTGGGAGCAACCCCCCTTAAAGCCAGATTTTTCTCATGGCATGAACAAACTTTGGTACATCATGGGTAATGAAGGTTGTCATGAAGCTTCAGACCTCGTTTTTTTATGCCATCACGGGCGATGAAGGTTGTGGTCAAATTTCACTGAAATCGTATGTGTAGTTTCTGATAAGAAGTTGCAAGTATTTGTGGACGGACGACACACCATCCCATAAGCTCCCCATAACTACTTTACCGGTGAGCTAAAAACCATCCCTGGGAATATTATTACAAACAAACTACAGTTAGAAACTGTCCGGGGCTCAGCGACGATCCTGAAGAGAGCCCTCAGCACAAAACTTTGAGAACAGAAAACTTCACAGCTTGGTTGGTGAATCGTGAATCCTTATTGAAGGTGGATACTTTGAGCCCACCCTGGGCGGACTCCATTTCACATTCTGAAACCAGTATATGTAGATACCAATCAACGCCACACACACACACACACACACACACACACACACACACACACACACACACACACACACACACACACACACACACACACACACACACGGAAGGTCTCTGTTTCACCTCCTGATGAACCCCAACGATATACATATGGAGACAGCAAGCAACAACATCAACTCCCACATATGTGTACGCGTGCACACACACACACACACACACACACACACACACACACACACACACACACACACACACACACACACACACACACACACACACACACACACACACACACACACCCTTTTATGAGTATAGATAAGCAGCTGCATGTGACGAGTGGAAAAAAAATTTGCTCGGTAATTTAGAAAATACGTTATTCTGCAAACGGCTTGAAATCGGGTGTTATTGCACGAGCCACTCGCTCAGGGTGACCGAGCACGAGCCACTCGCTCAGGGTGACCGAGCACGAGCCACTCGCTCAGGGTGACCGAGCACGAGCCACTCACTCAGGGTGACCGAGCACGAGCCACTCGCTCAGGGTGACCGAGCACGAGCCACTCGCTCAGGGTGACGGAGCCCGAGCCACTCGCTCAGGGTGACCGAGCACGAGCCACTCGCTCGGGGTGTCCGAGCACGAGCCACTCGCTCAGGGTGACGTGGTGTGGAAAAAGCCTCCCCAAAGAGTGAACGGTTCGCTCAGAATGACGTAGTGCGGTACCGCTGTCGAGAATGGGTGCTTGGCAAGTGGCTTAAGCACTCATGCAAGCACTCCAATTAAATGGTTGCTGAACGGTTGGAAATGTTGTCACTGCATACCAGAAAGGATCCCTTTAACTCTAAACCCGTCTTCACCACGCATGCAGCAGTTAATTAAATAAAACTAGCGATACCTTTGCACATGCACGGGATATCAGTACAACATAGCTGGTAGCAGACGACAGACCGTACACGGGGAATGACAAAAATACGCATTGTGCAAAATGCAAGTGGTACTATGGAACGCCAAGACTTCCCGAACATTGTCGGCATGTCCGCTAAGTGCCACAGCAATTTCATAAGGATCGCACGACGGCGAGCCGAGTTTTTAGTGTGCAAGCTTGGTATTATAATAGAGATGAGTTTTTTCAAAAAATGACTTTATCCACAAAAGAGTTGCTGCTTAATGCAGAACAACCCTGGAAATATCGCAACGTTCAATTGCCCGTGAAATAAACATTGCAAAAACTCCGCCATTTTGCCTGCACGTCTGTGCACGTGTTGCATGGCACATCGGTTCGGGCTCCGCGCAAACGTTATAACTTTTTTGTGAAATGTCCGTTTTTGTTTTTTTAACCAGCTTTGATTCCCTGTGAAGCACCTCGCGAAACCTCCAAAAATATAGAGACAGATGTGGCAGATGCTGTGGATAGGCAGTCCCTCTGGGGAACAGGGCATGAGGTCGAGCAGTGAATGCACTAAATCATTCAGCTCAATGAAGCTGGTTAATTTTGTTACGTTCATAAATTGTTTGTTTACTCAATCTAATTGTCCAAACAGCACTAAAAGATAAGTTTAATGCTTTGGAAATTACACATTTTTTTATGTATGTATAGACAAGGAGGGGGAACATCGCCTTGCTTGCTCAAAGAAAGTAGGTATATTGGCTTTGTTATAAGACTCGTTATTTCTTTAAATTATCAGATTTCACAACAGATGTCAACATTTATTTAGTCCGGACGATATCCGATCCTAAAAAGCGAAATAATATTTCGATAATATATACTTTAATTAATCCGTGAGAGTAGATTGTGGAAATTCGTCTCGCAATGCATGAAATCGCTCCAAGCTGAGAATTCGAAAACATAGCACTTACAAAAGCGATGTACACAACGATTCGTAGCTATGATGAACAGGCATTCAATATAAGTGAGGAAAGTGAAAAATAAACTTTATCGTTAAGAAATCGCTGCGGCCTGTTCCAAGTCAAAACATGGTTGAGTAGGCTAAAAAAACATGGTGGCTTCAGACCCTGGCGAGGTTATCCAGGAAACACCTTAAGACCTCAGACAGCGAGGCGGCCGAAGGTCTCCTGATGAAGGATATAGTTAAATAATGCCGTTACTTATCTTCAAAAGAGGTGTTTTAATTAACCCAAACACCCAATTTTCACTCTTGCACTTCCTTGGAGTTTTCTTACTATGCATACAAAGTTTTTGGAGGTATGGAGGACAGACAGACGGACACACACATCCTTTTATTAGGCTTGTGATTGTGCTGTGAAGTACACAAACAAGAATTATGATCTATACTCACACATTGCATGTAGCTCAATGGCAGTGATGGGATTGTCAGGGAGCATCATCTGCTCCCAAGATATATCCGGTGTCTTATTGCAGTTAAAATCAAGGCCTCTTAAATAGCTGGATCGGCCCCACAGGTTGCGCTACACAAGGTATTGTTTTTATGAGCTCTGGTCGAGTTTGCGTGCAACACGTTCATTCACGACTGCTTATAGCACACACACTGTATCTACAATGGAAGTTGCAATATCATACGTGCACCCTATATTCATTGCTAGCACTGGATTTCAATCACTAACGTAACACATACACCAAAGGATGGCTTGTGATGGTACAAACTATAAACATGTGAGAGTGATTACTGATTAACTTGAAAAGAATCCGAACTGAGAAGGGACTTCCTTGCCAGGGAAAATCACGAAATTTGAATGATCGATGGAAGATTTTATTTTTTGTTTGGCATACCATACTACCTCAGCAAAACAAGGACAGATCTATTATTGTTGTTAGTATTATTATTATTATTATTATTATTGTCATACTTGTGAAAATTTTGAATTTAGCAAGTTTAGATGTACTCTGTTTATTGTGTTTCATATTTGGCCTTTTTTAAAAGTAAATTTACTTTTTGTCTAAATTCAGTCCTTTTCAATCAAGAGAGAATTAAAGTGCTTCCAACTGATGTCTTTGAAGAACGTTGTGTTGAATCTCTCGTGATCTCAATGCTGACATTGGGGACTCGCCGCTTGAAGTTGTAAGGCCTGAACACTTCGGTTCGGCAGTCCCAATTAGCAGGTTCAGTGATCATGGTAGAAATGTGAACACCAACGTTACCGTTTGCTTATGGTCAGTTTGTCTGCCATTCCATCTGGGCTCCCCTCCCCGCGTCTTAGCAGTCTCTTCCAGTGCTGCAGCAAAGTGCAATCTCATGGAAATGTCACAAACGTCATGCTCGCCGTGAACGGATATTATTTACACTTTCTCTGCAGAATGTGAAATGCATAAAGCAGATGGAGATGAAAACACCGTTTTGAAAATTTCACGGAAAATCTTATGAAGGAAAACAACTTGAAACTAGCACAAGTAGACTCACAGCAATGATCGAATGCGAAAGCACAAGTAGAAATCCATGGCAGACAACACTACCAGAAGTATGTATGACAAAATAAATTGGTCAATCATCAACATTGTTTGTGGACTACCTGCCGACTCTAATTATTTGCCTTTTGAAAATATCATGCATGACATAACAGGGTTAGAACATACCAAACTTCGGCGCAGGAATGAGAGCCGTTGAATCGTGTCTTCTTCTGCCTTATTGAGTTCATCCAGTGTGGCCAGGCTGGAGACGACTTTCTCCAGCTGTTCGGTCAAAATGATCTCCACACAACTGACAAAACAAACGCATGAAGATATATGTCTGACTCATTATCTAAGAGTAAGAAAAATAACTTCTAATTTGCCCATCCTTTGGGCCTCTCCATCAATGTGCAAAACTCACGCTGTAGCCTTTGTGATCTCCTTGACCCCTCTGAGAGGATCTGCAGAATCGGGGCAACGCAGGACACAAGGCGCCAACACAATGGCGAGAGCATTTGGAGACATACGGTTTGATTCTTCATGTTGAGCTACCCTGTAACGGCAAAGGATTAATCGGTAGCATCTTTGTGAAGACAACTTTATTGCATGCAAGTGCAGTGAGCTTTGTAAAGCATTCTACAAGACAATAAAAATGCTGATTAAAAGGAATGATCTGTCAAACTTTCTTCAGGTACACAGGGTATGACAAGTACCGGCAATGAGATCGCACATGTTGTTCACGTACCATTAATCTTAATATTGTTTCGTTTCATGTTTTGCCAAATATTTGTAGTGCTCGCTTACTTTTATGCAAGATGCTATGGAATGTTTTGCATCCACACGAACGCGGAAGGGAGGACTGGCTCAATATGTTCCTGTAGGACATGAGCAAGCTTGTTGTCTGCCAGTTTTGATCAATTTTGACTCCACCAAGTGTTGAGCCGAGACCAGACGGTTGAAACACATTTCTGATTCGTTATATTAGTTCATGCAAGAGGGTAGTTTTGTTTGAAACATAATGGTACAAGCTTGGGCAGCCTCTCTCAACCTGCTCTGAAATAATACAATTGTTCAAACAAGTGTATCACCTTTTGATCAAATTTCCTGTCACCTGGAGAACAGTATCAATATAACGAGTGGCTAAATGACCGAATGATGACACTCCATTAATTTACCTCCAGCAGGCTTAACGATCGCAAATAGAGAAAATGTAGGGGAAGAGACGGAGGGTGAGCTGACCGAACAAAGTGGAAGACAAGTCTCTCCAGCAAGTTAATGTGTGCTTGTGGAATCTTCTCGATTATCGAGTAGATGCAGCGTAACTGTTCCTTGCGCTCTGGCAACTCTGTACACAACACATCAACACAAGAAAAAAAAATAGCGAGAACTAAAGATCCTCGAGCACAATGTTAAAGTTCTTATATTATGCAATGTTTGGTCCTTAAAATGAGAGAACGATTCAACCTTCATGTATTCTTTGCCATCTCAAGCTTTGTCCCTTCTAATCTTCCTTCACTCAGAAATTAATGAACTCTCTTCATTGTGTATGCGAAGTTTATTTATTTATTTATTTTTTGAGAAAAGCATTTCACACAATTTTGTTCCTCCCTTCTTCAAACATGCCCAAAGTGAAGTGTGGTGATTTTGTCTTAACAAGGAGAAACGGTACCAACAGCACGGAGGAAGTCATAATAATGTTCATATGTCATTAGTGGATCAGGAAGGTCTCGAAGCCACTGCTTCAACACGCTGGCAACCACATGCACTTGGTACGCATCCAGGATCACCCCATTCACATCTGGTAGCACATGGACAGAAAAGATTTGTGATTAAAAGGCAGACATCGCAAGATAGAACAAAGTAATTAAGGAAAAGGGAAAGGCCATTCAGCCCATGAAGGCTGTGCCATATAGACGACTCGGTATGCAACAAGTGGCATTAATTACAAAGTATTAACACAGGTTACAGTATATTAGTTGGTTGCGTGGGTTATTCCGTCTCTGTATGTTTGTTTAATGTTTATCGCTGACAGGTCTCAATTTTATACCGATCTTCACGAAACTTCACCACATGGTAGAGTTTGTCATACGCGGTCAAAAGGTCAACGTATTCCAAAGGTCAACAAATTTTACGCATTTTAAAATCCTCAATTTTCATCTGATTGACTTGAAATGTGAAGAGGAGCTGCATATTTCATCATTGAATTCAACCACTTATTGTTTTTGAGGTCAACATAGACTAAAGGTCAACGACTAAGGTGGAATTTCTAAAATCATCAATTTTCATCCCATTGACTTGAAATTTGAAGAGGATTTGCATAATCAGGTTAATTAATTCAACTACCAATTGTTTTTGAGGTCAACTTAGACCAAAAGGCCAACATAGGCCAAATTTCTAAAATTGGCAGCTTTCATCTGATTGACTTGAAATTTGAAAAGGAGTTGCATATTTGGTCATCAAATTCAGACACCAATTATTTTTGAGGTTAAACTTGGCCAAAACGTCAACATAGGCCAAAGGTCAACAACTTGGATGAAAATTGAGGATCTCAGAAATCTCACCAAATTGACTTTTTTTTTTCTTGTATACCTTGTTGAGGCTCGTATCAGAGCTAACACACAATGCACAGCAAGGGGGGGGATGAGACAAGAGGGGCGGGGAGTGGGAAGGACAAAACAGTAGGGAGCAGAGACATTAGGAGATCTGTGGAAGGGAGAGGGATGGGGCAGGGAACACGGGGTATACAAAATGGACATTACAGGGACTTTTAGGAAGGAAAGCAGGGAATTTGAAGGAGGTGGGTTTGGGGTGGATTAACAGGGGAAGAAAAGATCGAGGTTTTGGATGGGGGAAGACAAGAGGTGGTGGTGAACAGCTGTTTTGAAGGCCTGGAGGGAAGAATGGGATTGAACAGAGTGAGAGAGTTTATTCCAAAGGTGGGAAAAAAAAGAGGAATGAAAGAGTAAAGGTGAGCAGTGATTCGTGATTTTGGTAGTTTAACCAGAAGGGGGTTGTTGGCCGACCTTGAGCGCTTTGCGGAAATATGGTGGGGACATATCGCAAAAGAGCAGGGTGGGGGGGGGGCGAGACCGAAGAGGAGATGGTAGAAGACAGAAAGACCACCGACCTGCCTGCAGTGAGAGAGTGAGAGGTCCAAAAACTCAGCCTCATCACGGGAGATGCAAATGATCTGAAATGCCTTGGTTTCCACAGGGTGAAGCCGAGAAAGTTGAGAGGGAGGAGCACCAGCTCAGAGGGGAGAGCAGTGCTCCATCAGGCTGCGGACAAAAGCTTTGTAAGTGGTCAGGAGTTCGGGTGAGCCGAGGAAGGACTTTGCACGACGGAGGATTCCCAGTCGGCGACTGGCTTTGAGGCCAGGTTGGAAATGTGGCTTTCCCAGGAAAGATCATGGCAGATAGTGAGACCAAGAAGCTTGAATGAAAGGATTTCTTCCAGAGGATTGTTGAGAAAGTAGATGGGGGGGGGATTTCCAAATGGTTCTTTCGGAGAGACATAGTGAGAGTGTGAGATTTGTCAGGATTCAAAGACATGTTCCACGTGTTAGACCAGTTTTATCCAGATCTGCAGAGTGCGAAGAAGCTGCTGCTTGCCGGTCTGAGGGACAACAGATGGTACGGCAGATGGTGGAGTCATCAGCAAAGAGATGTCGAGGATTTTCCAGAGAGTCAGAGAGATCATTGATGAAAACAAGAAAAAGAACAGGGCCCAGAACGCTGCTTTGAGTTACTCCAGCCTGCACAGGAAGAGAGGATGAGAGAACTCCATTTAGGGCCACACGTTGACTGTGACAGGAGAGGAAGTCTGCGGGACCATGAGTGGAGATGGCCTTGAATACCATAGGAAGAAACTCCTTGGGCATGGTTACCATCAGAGCACCCAGACCAGGAGTAGGTGTAACCACCCACCATAATCTCTCCAGTATCCGGTCTCCGACCCTCAGAGATTGCTGCAATACCGGTATTCAAACTCTGGAGCTCAGATGATAACAGAGACAGGTGATCATCTTCTCTTCGGGATAGGACATTCCCGGCACCCACACAAAGTGTCAACCACAGCTTAACCCGAGGAGACGGCCGTCTGGTGGATGCCACCTCAGCACCACCCTGCCACCCAGGACCGCAATCTGACCCAGGAAGTTTACGCCGTGCTTTTCCTCCCAAAATCAAGGAATGGGGGTCACGGAGGCTTTGCCCTAATCCCGTCATCCAGTGAGCTGCCCTGTGAAGGGCAGCAACACATTAGGTACTCCCACAGAGTGGGTTTTCAGTTTTCTTTGTGTTTTAGAGTTTTGCAGAATGAAGTACTTTACGGCGGCCGAAGTGCAAATCCTGCCAATCAACCTCCACGGAAAAGTAACCCAACTGCAGGAGGACATCTGCAGAAACAGCTGGGCACCAGATATGGATGGCCATTGGCTCACAAACATGCCTGGTGTTGGCTTAATGGTTAGGGTGGTGGGCTGTGCATCCTCGGATCCTGAGTTAAAATCCTACTCGGTTGTTGAATTGTTACTAGGTGGGGTTGACTCTGCCTGTCATCCTTCCAAGGTCGACAAAATGAGTGCCAGCTTGCTGCTATCCTGTGTCGGAGTGATGCCACATCCAGGATTGTGTCCAATAGCCAAGGAGACTGCTGAGGCAGCACCAATGCTCTGCACAAAGTATGGTCCCAATGGATGGATTGGCTCACAAAGAACTCATCCACCCTTTGACATGTTTTGTTTTTAATCCTGCTGGGTGTCCATCTCCAAACACCATCCCCACCAGGAACCTGGTGGGGGCGGGGGGGGGGAGAAGGTTTAGTCGTCATCAACTTGACCATGAAACAGGTTAGTACAGGTTTACATGGTACCTGTCGCAAGTCACATATCTAATCTGGCCTGACCCGACGATGAAGGATGACAGCTTAGATCACACTTCCTAATGTCCTGTTTCATTAGCGTTGTTTACTGGTCTACAATGGAAATACTCTGCTTATCGGAAAGGGAACAGCTATAAAGCAAGAGATGTTTGTAAATTTCAATTGAAGGATATTCTGATTCGATGTACCATACTCTGCATCATAGAGTGTTGGTTTTGCCTCTGGCCCAGCATAACCTCTGGTCAAAGAAGCAGTTTCTTGGCCAGAGGTCATGCTGGGATGTTCACCCTCCTTCTCCCAGTAGTAGTCAGAACAGGAATTTGGAATTTGTTCATGGTGACGGCAATAGCTTGCATACTCTTTGCGAAGGACATACATCTTAAACATCCACCAACTAATGCCAGCAGAATGGACATCAGTTTAACATCCATCTAATGGATGGCACACACATTGATGAATCACCCTGCGAATGAAACACCGGGATGGCAGTTTATAACTGGGTCAGGATTCAAACCCAGGCTTGATGGCTTCGAGGTGAGCGAGCATACCTCTCGCCCATCCCGTCAGCCCTTAAAGTGTATCATTTGGAGTTAATTGGTTATTTGTGTTATAATGTTTCCCAATAACAATACACTGTCTTATCTCAGCGCCACATACCTGCATCCAGTTCCTCGCGGAGTTCACGGGCCTTGTTGGCTGAGCCACACTTGCGGTAGAGGCCCTCGGTGTAGAGGCCACACAGCTCAACATATCGAACAAGCTTTTGTACCATGTGGGGCACGGTACCGTCCTCACCCGCCAGCATTGCCAAAGGCACGCCAAACTGGCGTGACGTTGCCTCCACCTCACCCTGGAAGATAAAAGCAAGTTCACACAATGCAAGGAAAATAACCAAATACGAATGAGAATGTGAGGAAAGAAACTAAGATACCACAATGAGAGACTATATCGCTATAATAAAGACCAAGTGAACACACACACACACACACCAAGGAACAAAGAATGGCCAACCAAACACGAACGAACAAGTTAGACCAAGGAATTGCAAGCTCAGTCGTGAAACTTATCAGATGTTGTAGTGCCTTCATATACGAGTAATTAATATACGAGACTTCATATACGAGACTTGTAATACCCTCCCCCACCTGGAGGCAGCGCGACATGATACACATTTACATCGAGAATTTGCGTGCCCTCCTTGTTCCCCCCAAGTCAACTGGCAAAGATAAAAACACCCCTATACATTAATTGGGGTCGTGTTGATCCTGTGTAGCAAGTCTGGATACAATTGGCCTCGAACTGTAGGAGGAGGAACGTGACAAACAAACAAAAACAAACACACAAACTCCGGTCCGTGAATAATATGGTGAGGATTCTCAATATTGCTACCTTCTCAATTATGGTTATCTATTAAGGTGCCAATTAACTATAAAACCAGTATGTCAGAAATTTTGGTACACACATTCCATATAACAAACAAGCTGCAATATGAACAAAGCTTTGATGACCAAATTATCTCCACTGCCATCTACAATGCCGAATGCTGTACAAAATTTGCATTATTTTAACCTTCTTGTTGATGCTAACAAAATTTCGACCCAAATATCATTCCGACAAATCTCCTGCCAGAAAAAAAAAAAACAGTGTGAGGCCGACAAAGCAATACACTGTTTCAGATTGAGGATCTAATGATTCAGGGCACACCTCCAGCTCGTACCTTCCTGCTGGATATGAAGCTTCCATGACAGTGGACGATGACCAATGAGCAGCACTTTTTATGACAGGTGTATTTACACACTGCGGACGAGAAACAAGAGGGCAGGGTAAAATAAATAAATAAATAAATAAATAAATCAGTGTTCACCTGGTGTTATCATTTGTTACATCAGGTCAGGAGGCCGAGCAGACACTGAAATTAAACTCAATGTTTCTCTTGCATGAAACTACAAAAAAAAAAAAAAACTTCATTCCATGACAAACGTGAACAATTGGAACACTTAAGTATCAATGACAATTATATATTAAAACATAAACATATGATACGCCGATGTATTGATTACCTTCTCCCAAAGGTGCTGTCCTGATTGAAACAAATAGATATTTAATAATTCCAAAATTTACAGTCAAAATCCCCTGACAAAACGACGACATACCTCTCATGAGATCTGATAAGAATCTGATGAGAATCTCATCAGATTCCAAAATAAATCATTAGACTTTAACATATGGGAGGGAGTCATCATCTTTGGATGATTAAACACAATAAAGAATGCAAAAAATTTCGGGATCTTTTGGGATATTCCGTTAAGCCCGAGATGATCTGGTTTCCCGAGGCCCCGTTAGTTAAAGACGTCTCGTTTTCACTCATCGTTGCATCAAAGCTGCAAACTGCTCCAACAGCTTTACTGTCTTACATTTCTCACTCATATGTTATGGGTTTCATCTTTCCTTCATTCTGTTGATTGAAAATTTATCTCCTCACGACAATAATATGCATGTGGCTGAGTCAGCCTGATAATCATGTACCCAAATCTGTCCGACCTAATTTTTTTTTCCATCTTCCTGCTCCTCATCTACATCTACCTCTACATCTACATCTACATCTACATCTACATCTACATCTCTCTCCACTTCCAATGTTATCGAATTGATGACGTCACTAATGATGTGTCGGGTTATGCAAGTCAGGTATCATGGTTCACTTTGTTTCCTGGTACACAATTTTATGTCACGTCAAAAGGTATCCAAGTTGCCTGAAAGATCTGTATTTTAAGTTGGTTTGGTTTTGGCGATGATGCTGGAAGGTGGAACACTACATGAGTGATGCTTCAAATGCAGAGCTGAAACACTTCCCCCTTGGGGTTGCTTTCTATGAAGATATCTTTCATCCGCAGATTATTTTATTTTTTTGTAGACAGTCGAGTCTTGTGGAAAAACTAGAGCACTGAATGGATCAGGACGCAACAGAACAAAAGGAACAGTGGAGAGGGGGGGGGTAGCGGGGGATACCAACAGTGAAGTTGAAGAACAAAATTGAAGGAGATTTGGACAAACAATTGGGTGTGGGGAGGAATCAGGGGCAGGGTGTGTGGGGTGGGTTAATGGGGAAGAAAAGATCATGGTTTTTGGATTGGGGATGATCTGAGATGGTGGTGAACAGCTATCTTGAAGACCTGGAGGGAAGAATGACATTGAAGAGAATGTGGAAGTTGGTTCCATAGGCAGGAAAAAGAAGAAATAATGAGTGGATAGAATAAGTCCCAATAGAAGGGGGTTGATGGTGGACCGCATACGCCCTGCAGGAACCGAGGGAGTTGGGCGGGACAAAGCACGGAAAGAGCAGAGGGTGCAAGACCAGAAAAGGAGGCGGTTGAAGACAGAGACCACAGACCTGTCTATGATGATGAAGTGATAAGCCCATCAACTCAGCTTCAGCGTAGTAGATTCCAATGATCTTGAAAGGCCTTGGCCACGTCTTTAAAGCTACAATATCCATACTGTGAGCACACACAACTTTGTGTGAAAAGTAACATGGCCTATGCTGCAGAGGCCATTTTGAGGCTGCAAATTGAGGCCAAAGTGACCAATATAGCAATTTTTGGAAAACTTTTGAGTGCAACACAATTAAGCTTTTTTAAAGTTGATGAAATAATTTAAACTGAAAGAGTAACTCAAACTTTTCCTGTCACTGGGGACGGGTATTTTTGCTCGTACAGCACTGTATGTACATTATTACGACTTTATAAACCATATGCTGAAAATGAAACGCACACAGCATGTAGACTCTTAGAATAATTATTTCTGCAATGTAGATTAAGAATAGCGTCTTCCCTATAAGGGTTATTATGTATTTAAATGTGTTGGGTTGGGTAGCTTGTGCCCCTTCTCAACCTGTTGGGATAACACCATCAGTGTGTCATGACGTGCCCTGACTGTCGTCATCATGTAGGGCATGTGGTGTTTTACTCCCATGGCTTCTCGGCATGTGCGAATAACACCCGCATTCTGGAACCTTCGTCGAAGCCATGGCTTTAGAAGGGAATGCGAAATTCCCAAATTCCCCATTTATGGTTGAAAGCCTCACCAAGTCCTTCTTTGTCTGTTCGCCTGTATGGACGTCTACCATGTACTGTAATTTCTTGCTATCTACCCCTGCACTGTAGTTAGATTCCCAAATTTCTGTTCATTCCCCTCCACCTGAACATGACCTGTATACAGACCAGGATATTACACAGCCCCCCTGCAAAAATTGCCCCATTCCCTGGCTTTGTGCCATGGACATTTTTGGACATGTAGGGTTCGTCCCAGGTCAATGGGGGTAAAAGTGATTTCCCCATGTTAAGTGCGGAGCTCCGCTCCTGACGACAACCAGAAGGGCAAACTGAGTGCATATCCGGGTGGACAGCGGAATGGGCGGGGCTGCAGGGAGTTGGGCTGCAACCCACAATGGTTGGCATGGGACCAGCCTGAAAGATCTGTATTTTAAGTTGATTTTGTTTTGGTGATGATGCTGGAAGGTGGAACACTACATGAGTGATACTTCAAATGCAGAGCTGAAACACTTCCCCTTGGGGTTGCTGGCCCCAGGCCGCCTCGGAAGATCTGACATGCGGCTCTTTGGCCCCACCTGCCATTGGGACTATAAAAGTGTGCCGAGGTTCTGGTTCGTTCTCGTTCTATCTTTCATCCTCACTCTCTGCCCTGGTCATCACCCTCTCCCTCCCTCTCTCTGCCCTGGTCGTCGCCCTCTCCCTCCCTCTCTCTGCCCTGGTCATCACCCTCTCCCTCCCTCTCTCTGCCCTGGTCGTCACCCTCTCCCTCCCTCTCTCTGCCTTGGTCGTCACCCTCTCCCTCCCTCTCTCTGCCCTGGTCGTCACACTCTCCCTCCCTCTCTTTGCCCTGGTCATCACCCTTACTCTCTCTCTCTCTTTGCCCTGGTCGTCGTCGTCTCCCTCTCTCTCTCTTTGCCCTGGTCGTCGTCGTCTCCCTCTCTCTCTCTTTGCCCTGGTCGTCGTCGTCTCCCTCTCTCTCTCTTTGCCCTGGTCGTCGTCGTCGTCATCGTCGTCGTCGTCGTCGTCGTCGTCGTCGTCGTCGTCGTCGTCTCTCTCTCTCTCTCTCTCTCTGCCCTAGTCATCACCCTTACTCTCCCTCTCTGACGCTCATCATCACTCTCTTGTTTTCCCTGGTCCTGGTCACTTTTGTTCACTGGCAGAGATCTGCGGTGCTCATGGCTGTTGGCTGGCTCATTCCGACGGAGCTTGTGGACCCTTGGTTGTGGAATGCAGTGTCGGGGCCATTCCGGAGAGTGGCAGGGAGAGCGGTACCAAGCTGGGAAGGGTGACGGGTTCACGTACCGGTAGGCTGAGGCCACCCTGCCCCTCCCAATGTTTCCCCGTGAGTGAGTGTCTGATGGGTACCCTGTCATGCTATCCAGTAGGTAAGGAATAGGTTAAGTTAAATCTGCGACTTGTGCATTTTCTTTTCCTTTTGTAAATACACACATTGATTGCTTTTTATTGCATTTCCCCTTTTTACTGCCCCAGTTGCTCTTTGACTCCATTAAACCCCTTGAGTTCCCTTCCCTCCTTCCCTGTACCCCACATTGCTTGTAAATAAAATATTCTTGTTTAATTATATTTCCAATCTCCTCATGGTTGTCCTCTCTTCGAGTGGTCCAGCAATGCCCATATGTAGATTAGCCAGGAGATTATAATTCCCCAATCGATTGGCTCTTACATCAGTCCAGCATTGTGCAAGCAGAAAGCTCAGCCACCTTAATCAAGATCCAATAAAGATAAAAGCAACACAACCGCTGAGGACGTGATTCCTAAAAAAATGAGACTGCTTGTACCCAGTTAAACGTTAGTTCGACAGAGAACACTGGGTAACGTGGTTAAATTGTTGGCGTTCTCGGTCGATTAGTGGCCCACTGCGACACGGACTTATTTGTGTACAACGGCCTCGATTCCCTGTGAGTCAGGGGATACCCCCACCCTCGTAGTACCCCTGAAAACCTGGGCTCGATGACTTGTTCCATGACAAATAACGTGATTACTTCCGGAATCTGATGAGATGCCAATCAAAATCTCGTAAAATTTCATGAACAATGCACAGAAGAGTGTGACGAAGGTTTAACAAGTTAAATCAAAACAGGATGCTCCACACGAAGGGTTGTAATGAAGACGCGAGTTCATACACTTCAGCAACATAAAGATTTAGTCATTGTAAAAACAGCGAAGCAGATTCCAAATTGCCAAAACAAAACCATTCAATTACTGCAATCTACTGCGTGACTTACACTTGCAAACGTAACCTCTGTCCATCATCCACATGAAGGCTTTACAATGTTCACATGACGTAGGGATGTTGAACTGCATGCCTCTAAAAAGGTGTCCACGATGCTTTACCACCTAGTGGAAGAGAGTTTGAAAAAACAACATAGAACAGGGAGGTTCAAGTGGGGTGGGGTAACCCACAATGTATTTTTCAAAAATAAAAGGCCTCAATAAATAATCATTTTAATCAAGTGGAAATGTATATGTGTGTGTATATATATATATATATATATATATATATATATATATATATATATATATATATATATATATATATATATATATATATATATATATATATATATATATATATATACATACAGTAAGTATACAGGGTGTCCCCAAAAAAATGTACTCACTCTTTAAATGATAATAAATGCGTTGTTTGTTGACTGAGAAACAAGATTAATGGTTAAATGTATAAATGGATGAATGCATGTTTACAAATGTTCAAACTGACGACCATCACGTTCCAAACACAGCTGATAATGCAGACCAATGGATTCAACAGCGTTACGAATCATTTCATTTGGAACTGCAAGACATTGTCTTTCAATTTCCTCTTTCAGCTCATCGACTGTTGCTGGTTTTGAGCCGTAAACCTTATCTTTGAGATGTCCCCATAAAAAGAAGTCCATTGGAGTGAGGTCTGGGGAACGCGCAGGGAATTCAACACTACCTCTTCGCCCAATCCATCTGTTCGGAAAAGTTCCTTCGAGATAGGCCCTTACATCACGGTGGTCGTGGGGAGGTGCTCCATCTTGCTGAAAGTAAATCTCTTAGTCACCAAATATCTCTTTGACACGTGGACCGACGGATTCTTGCAGCAAGTTTAAGTAAACATCCCCAGTGACAGTTTGGTCAAAAAAGAATGGCCCTAGGATGCCCAATGCTGATATCCCACACCACACTGTAACCCCTGGTAAGTTTAAATGGTGTTCCATAGTAACATGTGGATTTTCAGGAGCCCAGTTGGTGCAATTGTGTCGGTTAATTGAGCCATTTAACTTGAAGCTTGCCTCATTGCTCCAAACAATTTTGGATATCTTCTTCGCATTTGCCCAGGTACCACTCACAAAATTCAGCTCTCCGGTCAGGATCGTCTTCATTTAGAGCGTGGACTAATTTTGAAATGTAACTTTTTGCAATTAATTAGCTTCAAAATGCGATGGGCGCTTGATTTTGGGATTCCTGTCTCACGAGCCATTTGTCGTACAGATTTCCGTGAGGATCGGTGGAGGGTTTCCAGCAATTGATTTTCCTTTGCGGGGGTGGTTGATGACCGTGGTCTTCCTGAACGCTCCTTATGGACGTCATGCACAGTTCCATCTGCTTCAAACTTATCTCGGATGCGAGCAATGGTGCGTCGCGTTGGTGGATCTTTGTGCAAATGTCTTCTAAATTGTCTTTGCACTTCCATGATGTTTTCGTGCTTCCAGTAGCACTTTATGATGAATTTTCTTTCTTCAAAACCGAGTCGTACTTCTGCCATTATTAGGGTCAATTTGATCTGAAAATAAATGAAAAATTCAATGAGTTATGAGGAGCCAAAATGTGAGTACATTTTTTGGGACACCCTGTATATACAATGTATTAAATCCCCTAACTTTATGGTGCAGCAAGGCACAGATAACACAACAGCCGAAGGAAGCTGCACGACCTGTGAGTACCAATGGCTGCCTTCCACATGAACGCATTGTCTCCACATCAGCCAGGAGGTGGGATTGTGGTTGGGGGTAATAATGAAAGCAAAACAGGTCCTTCCGACCAGACAAAGGCATCATGGCATGAAATGCCAAGGGACTGTTTTGGTTTCATTATTACCTTCTGATGCCCACGTGTGGAGATGGCAAACAGTGACACACACACGCACATACACATATGCGCACACGCGTATACTCACACACTGTGCAATGTTGCAAAATTTTGACACACTCCTTCCCCTCCCCTTCCCCTCTTTACTTATCATCTAACCTGCCTTCCGTTTTTGTTTGCTGTTTCCAGCTTATAAACTCTTATATTACTCCAGCTGTCCCCCCCCCCCACCCTGATCTTTCTCACAAATGGGAAACTACTACAGGTACAAACTTGGACAAGTAAGCATTTTCTGCCACTATGATTCATCTGGATTCCCACCACCAGGTTTTAGAGACCAGAACAAGGACATTGCATGACTTGCATCAAATGACATGACAATGCCACCTGACATTGATAACAGTTCTCTTAGGAATTGACTGAAATCTCGACTGTTTGGGTGAGCTGGAGGAGAAATTGTCATTGTTTGAAATTTCAGCTGAAACAGTATTGTTTGAAGCCAATGATTGTCAGAAACACATCTGTGCATTGCTATTGTGTTGCAAGGCAAGTGACAACCAGGGTTGAACTCACGTATTCCGCTTCCTTCTTGTTCCTCATTTTTTTCCGATCCAGTTTCGGAACCTGAAACAAACAAACAAAAAAAAAATCACTGCTATCATCTCAGGCTCAAACACAATCAATCGTTACGCAATAGCTGCATGATTATTTAAGTAGCTTATCAATTTATATTACAAATCAAACAAATTGAAAATTTTTTCACATATATGTATGATGCTGGTTATATCCTGTTCATTTCTAATTCTATGACTACGCCCCCCCCCCTCATTTATATGACTACGCCAATAGACGTATATATTACTACGTCTAATATTAAACACCACATTAGAGGCCTCCGGATTGGAGGTGACGCTTTGGTGTCGGACTTTATGCCCATTGGAGATCGGGGGAGTGCTCGTCACACTCCACATATTTCCATTTACCCACCGATCACATCACGTGCCTTCTGGTTGAATGGTTTGCATTAGCGGGAACAATCATCTGAGTGGCAGACGGACAGTTGTTCTTTGCGGATTATGAGGTTTTACCGTGTGAGACATAATCTGCGGCAATGCTCACCATAACTGCCAGGAGGTACGAATGATGTTTGAAAATCTATTTTAATTTACTTTGCACACTCAACCTCTCCTTCAAGCAAGCATGCATGCCATAGACTGAACGGTGACATTAATAGAGAGCCTCATAAATATATGCCGCTGAAGCCCCATTCAAACTGTGTGCCATTCCCCAACGGACATTTCATTTCAGACTCATTACTTGAACCACAATGCTACAACCTTCTTATGACCAGCACAATGCCTTCCTAAAAATCTCCACAATAACCTAAGCTTGACCTCTTCACGACAAATTCCTCCTCACTACAAACGCTTCAATCATCTCACCAAAAACGTTCCAACTGCTTCAACCTCTGCAGCACAAACGCCACAGCACTTCCCCATCCTCAGTATAACAGCTATGAAACACCACAACCACAGTTGGTACCCCGGACGCTCAGCACAGCCATTTAAGGATGTCAGGGAACAACGGACATGACCCACCATGACGGATGCTCGGGGTCGGAACAGTATGGCACGTAGCTCGGAGTGCAAGAATGCATTGGGATCTGTTCAACGTCTGGGTGGGTAGCTCTGGCACTCCGCGAAATAGCAACCTGCATTCGAAGCCCAGCACACATTTGTGGCCAGATAGTGCTCCCAAAAACCCGCAGCCCATGTTAATCTTGGATCTCCATCGCATGGCCAGGTTCGGGGGTAAATGAGGCAATCTTTGGCTTCGGAGTTTGGCGTGGCAAGGCTACTTCTTGGAGAGGAATCTGCACGAATGGGAGCACTCGGATATGCCTACAGAGCATTTTGATCCAATTTTTGCCTCCTTTGATTCAATGATTCTTTTGCAGCTATTTTGATAGAGCCTGGGCAGTCAGTCTTGAGTCAGTCAGTCTCCGCACGACGTCAGAGAATCTTCTCCTGGGTGCGAGGGAGCTATTTCCGAGTGCAGAGGGCTGAACGAGGAGGGTCCAGACCTGAACAGTGCCATGAGGGGAAAGGCGGAGTGAAGCACTGAGTCGGCGAATGCTAGCCCGACAATAGACGTAGTAATTACATAGACTTTCTCACACACCACGTTAAGCTATCATCTCACAAGTTCTGTCTCTCCAATCTACTGTCTTGTCGGCTGTAGACACACAAAACTAAAAGAGCAACTGCAGATACGCACCTCTTCATTCTCTCTTCTGCATCACACTTGTATCTCATTACAATTCATGTTGTACTTCCTCACTCACGCAACATAAACATCCCCTTTTCCCCTTTTCTTCCCTCCTCCCCCTCCTAAGCGACTGGGTTGCATTGGTCCATCGACCGTGCCAGGTTTTCAAGAGGTCGTTCACACCTCAAACTTCCTCTCATCCCTCTGACCACTCCAATTTCCTCGGGTGTATGTCTGATGGTGCCTGTTAGGTTCGATTAAAGATGAGATGTAGACGTTTAATTTTGGTTTTGCTCTGCCCTGTCTTCTGTTTTGTAAATGATTGTATTTCTTTTGCCACACCTCATCAATCCTGGCTTTCCACTGTGGTACAAATTGCTTGTTAAAACCTTTTATCATTGTGCCACATGACCTTTCCACGCTCTTGTTTAATGAATAAATTGCCCTCATTTTAAATGTATCCAGCTCGTTCTGTCCTTTCCTACATTGGCCCAGCATGGTCCGCACATAGTTAGCCAGGATGTTCAACCCCATTAATTGGCTCTTATTAGCCAGTGCATACTTGGCAGCTCCACTCGGCTGCACCTGATACGGTATGTTAACGCAAGTACGCATCGAGGCCATGTGACCCCCATTGGTGAGGCCGTCAACAGATAAGTTATCATGTGGAGTAGTGTAATCCTGCCAGGATTGGCAGTACCAATTGGCATCCATGGTTGCTTAGCAACCCATCGGTGCATGGAGTTATCTGTGCTCAGCGGCCTCAGGACCAGGCGTTCAGGAGGGACCAGAGTGCTTCGCCTTGTGGCAAGCCACGAACCCCGGATATGCAACAATGTTTTCCATCCCTCCACTCAGTTCTGTTCCGTGTAACAGCTCTTCCACGATCCTCGACTTTTCATCCAAAAAATACGTGTTGCATTTGCTGCAAGGACTCCAAATAATGTGGCCATGGGGACCCTCAGAGCAATATTTGTCCCTCTTGTTGAGCATTCTCCACAATTAGTTTTAAATGTCTTAGGACATGGATGATTCGTTTGGCATTCCTTTCTGAGTACCTGTCTTATGATGCTGGGATCTCAGGTTCACCTCCGGCAGACTGTGTTTATGTGTCCACCGTGTACCAACATCCTAGTAATTCAAGAAAATTTACAAGTACATCTCCCACCATCCTTGTCCTGCATGTAAAATGTGTACAAGATCTTTCATGAATCAGAGACAGAAGGAAAACAAACAAACAAAAAAAAAACTGATGATCTGACACTTGGAAGAAAACTTCCTTTTGGAGCTTATTTTTAAGTTCGCTTGAACAACCCCACAACTCACGTTTTAATTATCGGATCAAAAAGGCAAAAACACTCCTTTTGGCCATGAGTTGCCAAGTAAATAACGGATTTCAATCAACAACGGTGACAAGCTTCCAATCCGCATCATATTGAATATGTATCAAGTCTGTCCACAAAATATAATTTTGAAAGGTTCAGTGAGGGGTCATAAATGACAAAAACAAATTGTTTGACCACGACTTGGACACTAATCAAAGGATTTTGACACATTTTTGGTGATAATTTTCTTTCTGAACCACACTGAAGATGAAGGAAAAATTCCCAGCCCCAGGTGACTGACCATCAAGGCCTTTGGGTCAATTTTCACACTAAAGAAATTTAGATACAACTTACATTGGTTGTTATAAATTGATAAACTGCACCTTGGATGGGCAGCTGTCTTCTGAACGGCTTCCTCTTACAAATTCATCCAAGAAAACTTTGATGGTATTGAGGCCAAAGGGAATAGGAAATGGAGGCAAGGAATCTCCATTGGCCTCTTGTCGAATGACTTGTGTCAACACACTCTCGAAGTTCTCCAGCAGGTCCTTATACTGCAGGGTTTGCAATGCACCCCCCTGGGAGGAAGAAGGCAAAGATTCTACCAAATGATAATGGCATGAGGTCATCGATCACATTCAAAAGCAATGGTACAAAGCCAAGTGTGTATATCTAAAGCCAATGAAAAAAAAAAATAATCAAAAGCCAATGGAAGGGGAGACTAAATGGAAGGATGACATAGGCTGCACACAAGCTCAGGCACAAGTAAAGGGCTGAAAGAGCAGGAAGGAAAAACCAGGATTAAAGAGCAATGGAATAAGTGAATGAAAGGTGGATGGAGAGAGAGGGGAGAAAACAACTAGATATCTACGATCACAAAGCGATTGCTAAGAGCAAGACTCCCCCTGGCACCTACAATCCAATGATGGCCATACATCTTTCTCACCGCCATATGTCCTTGACCTTCAACATTTAGGGATAGAATGAAGAAAATGTGTCTCCACCTACAGTCTATCCATAAAACTCACCATCATGAATATCGAAGGAAAATTATTCAAGTTGTGATCAAAAAGATGATTTTAGTTAATGAGGTCACAATCCAAAAAAAATTACCCCCGTGTGGGGGTGACGGTCATCTCTACAATACCACAAGTTCTCAATGTTCAGTTATGACTGAAGACTACTGCGCAGTTTGGTTAAAGATGACTCGGCATTTTGGCGCGTGCGCACGAAATTATATTTTGAAAATAAATGCCGACGTTTACATTTCGGGTTTTGAAACTTTTGCACCTTCGGCAGAAAATGTATAAATATACAAGGTCAGCTGCTATGCAATGACACCATTCACTAACTTTTACCATGCCCAGTAGAGAATATATAGCCTCCTGAAGGTAGGGCAGTTTTTGCAAACTTTGAAGTCACGTGACGCAAAAACGAAAGAGAAATTCGAAAATCCATCCTGACCAAATTTAGATATTGTCCCATAGATTCATATGCCACAATCAAATTCAAGATCGCTTGAAAATGGCGGAGGAGATAGAATTTTAAAATCGTCATTTTCGCATTTTTTGCCAACTTTGAAGTCACGTGACACGAAAACGAAAGCGAATATCGAAAATCCGGCCTGACCAAATTTAGATATTGTCCCATAGATTCATATGCTTCAATCAAATTCAAGATCGCTTGAAAATGGCGGAGGAAATAGAATTTGAAAATCGTCATTTTCGCAACTTCAAAGGCCTCGTGACCTTGACCTTGACCTTCGGTGACCTTGAAAGTCATTCCATCGTCTACGTCTCATTGACCTCTATCAGGATCACTAATGACCAGATTTCCCGCTTCAACTTCATTGTGAACGGACGGACGGACGGACGGATCGAAGGACATCGACACCCATATTATTAGGTCATGCTCGAAGAGATGACCTAAAAAGTTGGTTAAGACCACTAATCAAATATCAGGTGCACAACTTCAAAGCAGATACACTATTATGATGCAAGGACATCTTGGAAAGCCAAGTGGTCTTCAATGGCAAAATTGAGCGATGACAAAAAACTCGTTATTCTACAATCAATCAATGGCAAGCTTATGTTGTCAGGGCTACACATCCCTAAGTGTTCATTAGGCCTAAGTTACATTTGCTCTACAGCGAGGATACGGCGGCCGTACGCCCTCTGAATTGACAGAAACGTGCGGCGGCCGCAGAGTTTCTGCGGTGGCCTAAGGGTGGCCCTACGCCGTTTGACTATATTTTACAGGCCGTAAGGTCGCCGTGGAATTATAACGCGGAGTTATAACTTTTTTTTCATTTCTACGTTCGCTGTAGCAATTCGACAAGCCGAAACAAAATAAATGGTAAAAAAAAATAATAACAATTAACCCATTCGTTACCGTCCGTCTGGCCACACGTTCCCCTTAGGGCCCCCCTGCGGTCGCCTTGCAGGCACCTTGAGGCTACCTTGAAAATTCTATGGCCGCCGCAGGGCCCCCCTAAGGTCACCGTGTGACATCAAATCAGACCGTACGGCAACCCCACGTTTTCGGTCTCCACAATTTCTAAGACCTAAGGCCTAAATCACATTTGCTCTACGGCGAGGATACGGCGGCCATACGCCCTCTGAATTGACAGAAACGTGTGGCGGCCACAGAGTTTCTGAGGTGGCCTGAGGGTGGCCCTACGCCGTATGGCTATATTTTACAGGTCGTAAGGTCGCCGTGGAATTATAACGCGGAGTTATAACTTTTTTCATTTCTATGTTCGCCGTAGCAATTCGACAAGCCGAAAAAAAAAACTGGTAAAAAAATAATAATTAACCCATTCGTTACCGTCCGTCTGGCCGCACGTTTGCCTTAGGGCCCCCCTGCGGTCGCCTTGCGGTCGCCTTGCGGGCACCTTGCGGGCACCTTGCGTCTGCCTTGAAAATTCTATGGCCGCCGCAGGAACGCCCTAAGGTTACCGTGCGACATCAAATCAAAGACCGTATGGCACCCCCACATTTTTGGTCTCCACAATTTATAAATATGCCGTGCAGCTCGCCGAAAAATAAAAACGTATGTGACTGCTACATTGTGTGACCGTGGAAATACTGCGGCCGCCATATAATTGCTAATGGCCGTAGATTTTGGAGACCCCACGGCCGCCGTGGCAAATGTGACCTAGGCCTTAGCCCGTCCTCCTGCGCATCGAGAAACGGGGTTTTGTCGTTGCTTCCACATGATGTGGTTTTTTTTTGCTTTGTTTTGTTTTTTTTAATATGTTGAAGGCTCCAGTCATGGACTAAATTGTCCTCATCGAGGTCAGGCCTTAAATAAAGAGAAATAAAAGAGAGAATTTAAAGTGAAGAGTGAAAATGAGTGAGTAAGAAAAGTATATGATGTTTGTTTGCAATAGAGATATTAGAGCTAGCCCAGTAGCTATAGTTTGAGTGAGACAGAAAGTATGACCAGCAATCCTGAGAAGTAGAGTGTAATATGGTTCCGGGCACCACTTTATCGCTCCTAAGTCAGAACGGTAGTACTACCCTGAGCGGTTGCTGTCTACAACCTACAACCTACGACCTAAAAAAAAAAAAAATCAGTCTCACTGGATGGGTGTTTTTTTGGAGACACCATCTCCTTACTGGATGGCCATTGGCTCCCTAAATGGGCTCATCCGCCCTTTAGCAGGGATTGTTTTTAGTCCTGCAGGGTGTCACAGTCACGCTCCCCACTGGCGAGCCAGTGACGGTAGTCAGTTTAGTCGCCGACTACACGACCATGCTGCAGGTAGCACTGCGTTACATTTCACTAGTGGCAGTCAAGAAACCTGACTGACCTGACCTGGGTCAGATCAGTCAGGTTTCTTGTCTGTCTGTCTGTCGAAGCTATAAAATTTTCGCTATCATTTTACCAAACCTTTATTATGGGTATATGGAGAAAATATTTAATTGGGTCAAAATGTGAAAGAGCAAATTCATAGTGACAATAAGTAGACCTTATTAGTCTGACCGCAGTGCGTCAAGCACAAGACGGCACTTTTTTCTGCCTTGGAGATGAGTTCTGGGAATGTGGTTGCTGGGGGAAAAGTCAATTACATGGAGGCCCCTCCCTGTCAACTATTTATTTCTTGGCAGGGAAAACTCCCAAAAGTGTTGAGGGCTTTTCGGGAACAGCAGAGCAATAATGATAAGGATAATGATAATGGTACATAAGGACAGCACCCCAGGCATGAGATGACCGGGTTTTTTTAATCACGTCTGTGTTTCTTTATTTACCATTGAGCACCAGTGTCTGTCTTGGCCATATGTTTTTTTTTTTCTCGGATGTTTTTTTTCTGGATGTTTATCTTAACCATTCTTCTTCCGAGTGTTCCTCTGTTGTTTGCCTCTACCCTGTTGTTTGAGTGTTTCCCGACTTTCCACTGTGTTGATGCATTTATGACAATCTTAGCCAACATCATCTTGATGCTTTTTACGAAAGCCAAAATAATCCAGTCTTGATTGCCTGACCTAACATGTTTTGGACTATGTTTACAGATTAGTTTCCATCTTGTACCAAATTGTAACTCGTGTATCAATCGCAGAAAACCCTCTTCCTGTGGAAGCAGAAAAATAAAATAAAGAGCACACAGCCCGAATCAACCTACCGGCAGAGGCATGCACATTGTATGAATGTTCTCTTGAAACCTCTGCAGTGCTTTCTTGAAGAGTTGATCCACAATATTTGAAGATTGGATTTTGGATGAGAGCAAGCCATTTATCTGAAAAATGGTGGGCAAGTGCAGGGAGCAGCATGAAGGTGGGATGTTATAAACAAGCTGAGAAAGAAATACGACAGCAGCTCAAAACTTTATGCAACAGCACTTTCAAAATCAGTCAGGATTGGCTTTGAACCTTCAGTCCTTCACTCAATCAATCAACTGTTGTCTGCGTAAGTTTGTGGCTTTCCATCAAAATGTTAACAAAGTCTTGTTGAAATACGAAGTCTCATCTGATAAGACTCAGTTTTGTTGTGGCTGAAGTATACATTCTGAGTCTGGTAGGTCAGTGGTTCAATTCTGACCCGAGTCGAGTCATATAAACAACTTAAAAAATGAGTTAACTTCCTCACTTAACATTTGTATTTAGAAGATAGACAGGTGATGAAACCAGTGCGTTGGCTTCCCATGTGGGGAAGGATTTCACATCAAAATGCCTTGTTGACTACCAACTATCCTGTATTTTACGAGATCGTCAAATTTTATGTCCCTTTTCAAAGTGTCCCCTGTCCCTTTTCATAGCTTCCTGGGACACCATTTGTCCCGTAATCTTGTTTCCTTCCCTCTCCCGCCCCTTTCATCTCCTGCTCCCCTCGTTGTACGTTCTGTGTGTTTGTCTCTCATTACGAGCCTCGACAGTGTATACAAAAAAATAAAATCTCAGCATTTTGGCTTATTTCAGTCATGATGCCATTTACCAGGACATGCCTGGCTTGCACAGACAGAGTGACCATGACATGCTCTAGAAGCCATCTTGGACATCTTTAAATACTGAAAACCTCATAGCTTCAGGCATCTATGCCCCTGGCCCCCGCAAGGGGCACCACCCCTTCATCCTGCAAGGGGGCCTATGGGACGCCCTTGATCCATACCTAAGTGTCCTTTGTTTTGTGTAAGCTGGTCAACCTGCCGACTATAGAAAGAAAAGTGATGTCACTAGATGGTGTCATCGGTACCCAGCAGCACCCAGCTTCAATGGCTGCGATTATCTCATGTGAAAAATCAAGAAGTGTTGTCTGGTGTCTCAGTTTGCATGTAGGTGTGTAATTTATGTGTGACAGCCCTTCCATAAGCCTAAGACCCTGTAGAAAAATATATTCCTTTGATAAAAATGACTAAATAAAGGGTTCAGAAGAAGATTATACAATATATAGAGTCATTGCAATGCCTTCGCAAGAAAATTCATCAATGAATGACGACATTGGTTTTAGTTGTAACGTTGATTTGCTCTCATTCCACAAACAAAACAATGAGAGGAGCACACCTTTTGGAGCAAAAAGTCATTGAGGTGATGTAGGTCACTAGCAGAGAGTGTTCGCTTTCCTGTGGAATGTTCCCACTGTGCAGATGCTGACGCCTCCCGGCTGATCCGTATGCTTCTCTTACGAGATATCCCGGTTGGTTGTACTGTATCGAGAGGTTTCGTTGCTTCTGGAACAACTCGGGACTCGACAAGACCTGCAATACAAAAACAAGGACCTTCAGAAGAAAGTTTTTGGCATTCTTTTTGGGAACCAACTTCAAAGCTCAAGATGTACCTTGGCTCGATGGGACTAAAACGTTGGACCAGCGCCGGGTTTGCCCATGCTTGCTTTGCTCCAAAGGTGAATTTGTGGACAGCATGGTCGAGTCGAGGAACCCTTTCACTGCAGAACGAGATCTTAATGATCCCTTTGAAACTTTTTTGTCCACGTGCCGCCGACTGTTCAGAAGGTTTCGAAATCGATTCTTTAATGGACTCCTGTAAAGGTAGTGGGCACAGAAGCAATACATTTTAGAGTGTCAATTAAGTTTTTTTATGCAATGACAGTCATAAAATGGATGGTTAAGAAATTTGGAAAAGTGTGCAGGGGAGGAAAAGGGCAGGAGGGGGGCACAGATAAGTAAAGGGAGTTTGGAAGGACATACTGTTGCAGAAATGGGCCCTTAGTGGGTTATTAAATATAGGATGAGCCCAGATCCCCCCCTTAAATGCATGTTAAGCCAGGTTGTTTGGTAATCGGACGTTACATGTGTGTCGGGAGGTGTAGCAGGCTGTCCATTGTTCATACAGTGGTGGTGTACCGAGAGGCGCCTTCTCCTTCTTCCTGCCCCCCTCTTAACCAGCCCCCACTCGGCGCTCTGACAGTCAGTCAAGATGTGCCGGCAACCCATTGGCGGAGAGCTGCTGCAATCTCGAACGATAGACCAATCACGTGTCCCCGGGGTGGTCGAAAAGGCCCGCCCCGAAAGGCAAGAAAAACTGCATGAGGTCTGTCTGCGATCTGCTTCGTGAAAAAGGCCGGCCCCGAAAAGCAAAGGAAGGAACTGCTGTGTGAGTCTGCGATCTGCTGTATGAGGAACTGTCCAGTGTCGGTCTGCGATCTGCTTCGAGAGGAACTGTCCAGTGTCCGTTGGCGATCTGCTTCGAGAGGAACTGCTTTGTTGGTTGGCGATCTGCTTTGTGACAAGTGGTTTGGTCAGTTGGGGATCTGCTTTGTGAAGAGTGTTTTGGTCGGTTTGGGATCTGCTTTGTGAAGAGTGGTTTGGCTGGCTGTTCCTCCTCGGCTATGGACCCAGCATGCAGAGTCCAACACCCAGATTTGGCCTAGTCTAGTGGACAGGCCAGGCCTGGATTTGCATACGGGACCTTGTGAGAAACCAGCCGGAACATACCATAGATCTTTCTCTCTTGTGCCGTCGACCTTACGGGGGCTGGATGCACCGAGGCTGCGTGCATGAGCGGTGCCGACAAAAGGACATCATCGTGGCCATCTTGCCACGCTGCATGCACAAGCGATGCCGATAAGAGAACGAGCGCCATCTTGCCACGCTGCATGCTTGAGCTTGGGCGCTCAAATCCATTGACATCGGCTTCTCACGAACCGCATTCGTGCCTTCGATACTTTTCCTCTCGTCCATGAGGCACCACCAAGTACTGTGACACCAAATCTGGCTGATTCATATGAAAGTTGCCGCCTTGAATTTATTCGTGCAGCGCCGAGGAACAATCCACTCGATTTGTATATAAAACCAAAATGGTTACGGACTGGCAGACTTCGCTCGGTCTCTGACAAACCCAGTCTGTAGCCAGGGTCTATATCCCCAACTGGCAAGGCCCAGGTGTACTTTGGTATTGTGATCTGAGGCACGTGACCCGAGACCTGTGCCGAACTATATAGCCGGCGTTATAACCCCTGAGACGGCAGTGCTGTTAAGTGCCGTCGAATCGATAACAATACTAGTACAATGAATGTCCCTGTTTAGACATCCCTCTCCAAAGATTAGAGTGCTCTGAGATGCAGTTCCCCCCTGCTGAATGCATCAGAACAGTAATTTTTAGTTGGGTCTGAATTTGTGAGGAGGAGGAGGAGGAGATTGAGACCATACGCTGTCCAGAGCATTGGTGCTGCTTAAGCAGTCTCCTTAGCTATTGGGCACAATCCTGGATGGGTCGCCACTCCGACACAGTATACCAGCATGCTGGTACTCATTTTGCCAATCGAGGAAGGATGACAGGCCGAGTTAACCCCACCTGGTATTAATTCCACAGCTGAGCAGGATTTGAACTCAGGACCTGAGGATCCAAAGCCCACCATCCTAACCATTAAGCCAACCAACACCAGGCATAAACTTGTGAGGGATCAAACCCAAACCAGACAGCTCAATAGTGAGCACACTATTAACCGAGCTATTCTGCCACCGTTCACACCTCATAATGCCAATTTGGTGGGAGGATATTGCAGACAGCAATGTGTTCACTTCAAATTGACTGGTTTCATTTACTTTTCCATGGAGTTTAATTCAACTAGAATTTAACAGTGCTGCCAGTAGTATATGCTGCATCAAGGAGAATTTTTCCTTAATCATGAAGCAAAGTGTCTTTTCTGTACTAACGTGAACAAAGGAGGTTGCATATTTTTCAAATGAGTTGAGCTTTTGTGAGGTACCATAGCGAAAACACCTTTATGGAATTCAAATGCAGGAAGAGGCCATTCGGCCCATGACTGTACAATAGTTGTCAATATATGGTGGTTTGTGCAGTGTCCAACTTTAAAACAACTTGCATGCTCCTTCTGAAAGGCAACCTCAGATCATTCCACAAAGCCTGCAACAAGTGTGTGTCTACCCTCAGGAAAGCCAGAAAACAAGATCTGTCCAATCTCAAGAATGAGCTCTCAAACTTGTCGACCTCCTCCAAAACCTGGTGGCACCTTGTTGAGTCGATCTCTGGTGAATGCTTCCCTTCCACCTCTTTCCTCGCTTCAAATGGCACCACAGCAGACTCCGCTTGTGAGAAGGCTGAACGCCTGAATTCTGTTTTTGCTTCAAAATCTTGTGTCCCAAACCTCTCTCTCTCTCTGTCTCTCCATCTCTCTCCATCTCCCTCTCCATCTCCCTCTCCATCTCCCTCTCCATCTCCCTCTCCCTCTCCATCTCCCTCTCCATCTCCCTCTCCATCTCCCTCTCCATCTCCATCTCCCTCTCCATCTCCCTCTCCATCTCTCTCTCCATCTCTCTCTCCATCTCTCTCTCCATCTCTCTCTCCATCTCTGGTCATCTTACCATAGGTCATCTTGAAAGTCCACCAACATCACAGCATTACAAAAAAAGGTGCAAAAATGGATCCTTATATAACTACAGACCTATCAGCTTACCTCCAATCATCAGCAAAGTTATGGAATCCATCATCACAGTTGACATAAAATCATTCCTTTTCTCCAACAGCCTCATCTCAGATTATCAATTTGGATTCAGACCTGGTCACTGTACTTTGGACATGCTGCTTCTACTCTCGCAACAATGGTGGAGGCCCTCAATATCAGATGTGAGATCAGGGCCGCCTTTCTGGACCAATCCTGAGATTTCGATACAGTCTGACATCTCCCGGCTTGCTCTCCAAACTGTCTGCCCATGGAATCCAAGGCCACCACCACTCTTGGATTACTGACATCCCCTACTCTCAGACAACATGCGGCTCAAAACAGAACTCTTTCATCTCCTCTCCCTGTCAAAGCCAGAGTACCCCAAGGCAGTGTTCTCGACCCCATCTTATTCATAATCTTCATCAATGACCTCACTGACTCTGGAAAATCCTCTTTATCTCTTTGCTGATGACTCCACTCTCTGCCATGACATCTCTCATCCTTCTGACAGCAGCTTCTTTCCTCTCCTCAGACCTTGACAAAAATTACAAACTGGTCAAGCACTTTTTTTTTTCTTTCGCATCTTGATGGAGTACTGCTCTCCCCTCTGGGCTGGCTCCCTTGCCTCACATCTTTCTCAGCTTGATGCCGTGGAAACAAAAGGCTTTCAAGACTATTGGAATCTCATGAAGAAGCCGAGTCGATGGGCCTGTCACTTCACTGTCGACAGGTCAGTGGTCTCTCTATCTTCTTCCGCCTCATTTCTGGTCATGCACCCCCTGCCTTCTCCGTGCTTTGTCCCTCCCCCAGGTATCTGCAGGATGCACGCGCTCCACCAGCAACTCCCTCCTCGTGAAACTGCCTAAATCCAGAATCATTGCAAACCTCCACTCATTTATTCCTCTTGTTTGCCATTTGTGGGACCACCTTCCACACTCTCTTCAATCTCACTCCTTCCTCCAAGTCTTCAAGAAAGCTGTTCATCACCATCTCAAGTCATCCCCCATCCAAAACCATGATCTTTTCCACACCCGTTAAACCACACCCCACCCTTCCTAAAAGTTTGCTTATGTATCCATCTTGTCCACCCCTTGAGCTCTTCACTACCCCTCGTAACTTGCATCCCATGTTTGTCCATCTTTGTCTACTTTCTCCCTCCGCCCTGCTGTTCCCCTTGTTGTGTTGTGTCCTGATTTCTTCTGTGCCCTCGTTCTTCTACAAGCCTTGACCATGTATTAAAATATGTACCTTTCCTTTTTAAATGCTGAACATCAACCAAGGGAGCAGCACATCCCATTTTTTTAAATCTTTGGTATGACTCAGCCGGGGTCAGGTTCGAACCGCTGACTTCCAAAACTCAGAGCAGATGCTCTAACCATTAAGTTATCAAGTCTGGTTTTTCACAATCGATTATGTAAAACAACAATGTGCAAATCAAATAAAAGAGAATGTGAAAACAATACAGATGATGATCAACCAAGTATGTGTTATTTTCCTTTTATCAACAGTTATAACGAAGTATTTCACCATATTGTTTATTGTTCACAACAGTATGTAGTGGATACCGAAACAAGAGTGAACGATCATGAGCCATTTTAACGACTATTCCCAGAAGAAAAAAAAAAACTGAGTCTGGAATAAACTTTATCCTTCACTGACTCTTACATTTCATAACAAAACCTCCTCGAATATGCGCCGTGTTTACCAAACTGTATTACATTTCCGGCTTAACCTGGATCCCATTTTCAAATGTCTAATCCTGTGTTTATTTGTCCGTTCGCTACGAATGTCTTTGTAATTAATGTGATTGTACAACGATATCTCATCATTTCCTTGTCCTCCACACGACATATGTACAAGTTCCTCCATGATTGCCTCAGATCACTGTAAAGAAGACAAACTCAAAGCCAATGGACTCTACTACCATCCTATGGTCTAAAAGGTCAAAAATAGAACGTGATTGTCACAGTATAAAATGGAGCCAAGTCCTCACCTGCCATCCCGAGACCTGGAAGGGCGAGTAGGGAGCATAAGGTTAAAGTGTTGAAGATGGAGGCCTGGAATATGATGGGCTTTCCACTCGGAGTCGAGGTTCTCCTGCTTGATGGTAAGCATTCGAAGCAATGCCTCAACCTCATCACCAGACAACTTCTGCTGTACCTGTGGCCTGCATGAAGAGCAAAGGGCACATGACGAGGAAGCAATGCAGTGCACATCTTTTTTGGGGGGGGGGAATAAGACTTATTGTTTGTCGAGTTTAAAATTAGAGAGCGATTATTGCCAAAGATAATAAGCAAACGATCAAATGGGCAATTATAAAAATTTCAACCTCTAAACAACCAATTATAACACTTATAAAAATCTGAAAAAAGCATTTCTCGTGGGATATGATGATGGCTCATGAGAATCCCATGAATCGGGGGTTTTTGTCAGTAAATCATCAATGTTTTTTTCTTCATTATTATTAAAAGGGAACCCAAACGAAATTTTTTTTCTTTCTTAAAACCATTGGGAATCATTAATCACGGTCTAATTTGAAGGGGAAAAAAAAATTTTGAATTGTTTTTTTGCCAATCACAAAGCGTCTAAAAAATCCTGACAGCAGCGATCTTCACTGTTTTTTAGAGGGGCACTTTTGCTGATAAGACATCAGTGTGAGAACAGCCAAACCACCTGCAGGACTCCATAATGGATGCTATTAGGTCCCGAACCCAACATACTCTTCTTTGTTGTGGTTAACTGGGCTGCAAGCTTAATTGCTTGTATCCTGCCATTTACTGATGTAGTTCTGTTAATTTCATGCTTCACATTGGAACACTCATTTGGGTCAATTTTAAATCATTTATCGTGGATTATGATGGGGTATTTTCACATTTGTCAAATATTGGCCAAACATCAGGGGCCGCACTTTAGTATATTGTGTGTGTGAATGTGTGTATGTGACCGTTTTTACAGCCATTTTTCCCTGCTGTGCAGGGGTTGGGCTTTTTCTTGAGGCAATGTTTTATGGCCGGATGCCCTTCCTGACGCCAACCCTGGTCGCCTCTTACGACACACAGGGATATGGTACACCTATTCTAACTGGGGCATACACCGGGACCAGTACACTGGTACTCATTTCGACGACCTCGGAAGGATGACAGGCTGAGTCAACCCCCTGGTGTATTAATTCAGTGGCCCAACGGGGCTTGAACTCAGGACCCTGGGATCCCAAGCCACCACCCTAACCACTAAGCCAACACCAGGCTTACTGTGAATGTGTGTATGTGTATACATATACATATACATATACATATATATATATATATATATATATATATATATATATTGTATACACGACTGGTCAGAAGTTTTAGAACACCCCCATTCTCCCAGTTTTTACTGAAATTTAAGCAGTTCAAGTCCAGTGAATAATCTGAAATGGTACAAAGCGAAGTGGTAAACTGCCAGAGGTTAAAAAAAAAAAACTAAAAAAAAACTTAGGTGACCAATAACTGAAAAATAATGTAAATTTCAGAGTTGTTAAAAAAGGAAGTAATGGGTTAGCAACTGCAGCTGTTCTGCAGCAATGAAAGTAAATTGAGCCTTGAAGGTTGATGCAAACAATTCCAACAGGTGTCCCAACTTTTGTTGATTAGTTACAAACCCTCTGTCTCCATAAAAGCAGTGTTGGAACAGACTGTGTTGCTGCACCCTTTGAAGCATTATTTGGACAATATTGCACTGCAGAAAGTAGTATATTGCTATCATAATGGTGAGAAAAAGACAATTAATAAAGGAAGACAGACAGACTATTACAACCCTTAAAAGTGTAGGTCTTTCCTTTGGAGAAATTGTAAAGTCAGCCAAGGTGTCAGTGAGTCCAGTTTCCGACACCATCAAAAGGTAATTGGAAACTGGAGGAAACTCTGACAGGAAGAGGTCTGGCAGACCCAAAGCCACAACACAATCAGAAGACAAGTTTCTCAGAGTCAACAGCTTGCGTGATAGGCAGCTCACAGGACAGCAGCTTCAAGCACAGCTTAACACTGGTCAAAGTGAGGAAGTCTCAGTTTCAACTGTGAAGAGAAGACTTCGAGCTGCAGGTTTGATAGGTCGAGTGGCAGTAAGAAAGCCATTGCTAAGATGGAAAAACAAGAAAAAGAGGCTTGCCTGAGCCATGAAGCACCACCACTGGACTACTGAAAACTGGAAGAAGGTCAAATGGACCGATGAATCAAAATTTGAAATCTTAGGTTCATCACGCAGGGTTTTCGTACGCCATTGAGTTGGCGAAAAGACGGTTCCTCGGTGTGTGACACCAACTGTCAAACATGTCGGAGGAAGCGTGATGATCTGGGGCCTTTTGCTGGATCCAGAGTCGGCTACTTGCACAAAGTGACTGGCACCCTGAACCAAAAGGGCGACCACAGCATTTTGCAGCGCCATGCAATACCCTTTGGTCTATGCCTAGTTGGTCAGGGGTTCATCGAACAGCAAGATAATGACCCAAAACATACCTCCAGGCTATGTTAGAACTACCTGAGACGAAAAGAACAAGACGGTAGGCTTCAATCATGGAATGGCCAGCAAAGTCTCCAGACTTGAACCCCATTGAGCTGGTTTGGGATGAAATGGACAGAAGGGTGAAAGCAAAGCAAACTACAAGTACAACACATTTGTGGGAACTTCTACAAGTGTTGGGAAGAACTTTCTGAACAATATTTGATTTCCATTTCAGAAAGAATGCCACGAGTATGTTTGGCTGTGATATCTGCAAAAAGTGGCTACTTTGATGAGACAAAAATTTGGATTAAATTTTGTTCAACAAAACGATTCCATGATTTCTTTTTTATCTGCAATTGTTTATTTGTACTATGCTTTAATTTCAGAGTACATTGAAAGATTAAATTCCATGATTTGAAGCCTACCGTCTTGTTCTTTTCTTCTAAGGTAGTTCTAACATAGCCTGGAGGTATGCGTTGGGTCGTTATCTTGCTGTAGGATGAACCCCTGACCAACTAGGCAGAGACCAGAGGGAATTGCATTGCACTGCAAAATGCTGTGGTCGCCCTTTTGGTTCAGGGTGCCAGTCATTGTCCAAGTAGCCGACTCTGGATCCAGCAAAAGAGCCCCAGATCATCACGCTTCCTCCTCCATGTTTGACAGTTGGTGTCACACACCGAGGAACCATCCTTTCGCCTCCTCGACGACGTACAAAAACCCTGCATGATGAACCGAAGATTTCAAATTTTGATTCATCGGTCCATATGACCTTCTTCCAGTTTTCAGTAGTCCACTGGTGGTGCTTCATGGCCCAGACAAGCCTCTTTTTTTCGTATTTTTCCATCTTTGCAATGGCTTTCTTACTGCCACTCGACCCGTCAAACCTGCAGCTCGAAGTCTTCTCTTCACAGTTGAAACTGAGACTTCCTCACTACGACCAGTGTTAAGCTGTGCTTGAAGCTGCTGTCCTGTGAACCGCCTATCACGCAAGCTGTTGACTCTCAGAAACTTGTCTTCTGATTGTGTTGTGGCTCTGGGTCTGCCAGACCTCTTCCTGTCAGAGTTTCCTCCAGTTTCCAAATGCCTTTTGATGGTGTGGGAAACTGTACTCACTGACACCTTGGCAACTTTGCAATTTCTCTGAAGGAAAAACCAACACTTTTAAGGGTTGTAATAGTCTGTCTGTCTTTCTTTATTGATTGTCTTTTTCTCACCATTATGATAGCAATATACTACTTCCTGCAGTGCAATATTGTCCAAATAATGCTTCAGAGGGTGGAGCAACACAGTCTGTTCCAACACTGTTTGTATACAGACAGAGGGTTTGTAACTAATCAACAAAAGTTGGGACACCTGTAGGAATTGTTTGCATCAACTTTCAAGGCTTAATTTACTTCCATTGCTGCAGAACAGCTGCAGTTGCTAACCCATTACTTCCCTGAGAAGGGCCTTTTTTAACAACTCTGAAATTTACATTATTTTTCAGTTTTTGGTAACCTAAGTTTTTGTTTTTAACCTCTGGCAGTTTACTGCTTAGCTTTGTACCATTTCAGGTTATTCACTGGACTTGAGCTGCTTAAATTTCAGTAAAAACTGGAAAAATGGGGGTGTTCTCAAACTTATGACCGGTAGTGTATATAAAAACACACACATACTTTAACGAGTGACCATTAGGTAATATATTGTGCGCAGTGCAATGTTAACACATATACCGATGAATCAATATGGAATTAATTTTCTATCAGATGTGACTGTCATGTTTTTCGGGGCAAGAGGTTAAATGTGTATGTATCGGAGAGTAAAAAAACGTGACAAATTTTAAAGTTGAAGTTAAATTTTACAGTTTGTGGAAAGATTACGAGTGTTCGGAGAAGTTATAGCTGCTTCCGGATATGGAACGTTGTTGCGGTAAGGGGTGGTTTCTGGTTCCTGATAGATGTTGAACCATCTTGGATTGCCGAGTGCAATACCATTCCAAAGTGTTGCTTTGTGTTTATCTTGAAAGATACTCATGTATGAACAACACCCGACTGTATGTTGGACATTCGTTTGATCATAAAACCTTGAGTGTTTTGACGAAGGACGTAAAAAGTCTGAATTTGGTGTGAGATAAGTGAGGCTAAAATCAATTATCAAAATTCGATGGCTCCCCAGCATCCCTGCTTCAGGAAGCTTTTGGAAAGATTGTGTACTCACAAATCAGAGACACCGAGATTGTCGAGTTGATTCGTCGATTCCAATACAAGTGCTCCAGAATCCAGAGAGCTGTTTTCCCTCTGGTGTAAAAACGATTTTGCAGATGTTGCATCTCTCTTGTCTGGATGGTCTGAATTGGCATGCTCATTATCTTCGTTTTCGTCCAAGCTCAGGCTTTCATTTAGCTCCAAGGCTAACTCTTTGTCCATTGCAGACAAACATTCAGTGACTTCTTTTTCAATGGTATCATTGCTCCATGACACTGGCTTGGCTTGTGACTGCTCAGCGACGGTGATCTCATCATCTTCAGAGCAAGGAGCAACAGAGTTCTCTTCAGTCGAAATATTGGAGTCGATCAAAAGATGCTGCTGCTCTCTTGTCTCCTCCAGTAGATCTTCATGTTGAACTTCCCTCTGGGTTTCAACATTTGCTTCACTCGATGAGTTTTCCTCAACTCCTTCCTGAACAAAACCAATAGATGATTATTGAACTTGAGAAAAAAAACAAAAAACAATTTCACAATTCAATGATTGTTTTTAACTATCGAACCGTTGAAAGCCACGTGTAGAAACTCACTGATATTGCAAAGATACCAGCAGAGAGAGCCTGATGTTTATCATGTTGGTATTTTGCAATTTGCTGTTCAGCTGTACTATCATTCAGCGTTTCCTCAGGGGCATCGGTATCCGCTTGATGAAGCACAGAGGCCTTCATTTCGATTTTCATGCACAGGTCTTGCTCTTGTCGTCTGAGAGGACACAAAATTATAAACCAGATAAAATTATAATGAAGAGAAATGAATATTTTTGAGCTCTGAGGCAGTTTCAGTTCATGAGAAGGGAAAATACAAATTTGTGAAAAAAAAAAAACGAAAGAATCATCATTGAAAAAACAAATAAACAAGTACAGGTACAGAGTATACCACCCCCATGCCAAATAAATAAATAAACAAGCAGTCATAGACTGGTACTTACGAAATCGTCAACTTGACCTCTGACCTTATCTAATAAAAGCTGTCTCTCGAGAAGGTAGCGACGCAAAGCAGAAGTTTCTACGATCATTCTGTACCAAACCATCAAAAATCGAATGTTTGACCTCAATGTGACCTTGACCTTTGACCGATTTTGACCAAAATCTAATCAGCGCTAGTCATCGCCTTCCTGAATCACGTGGTGTAATTTGACATTGCTAGCTTCTTCTGTTCTCGAGTTATCGTGCCTACAAACAAACAAACAAACAAACAAACACACACACAAACAAACACACAAACATATGACGGAAGTCATCAATATACTTACGAAATCTTTAGATTTCGTAATAAATAAATAAATAAATAAATAACAAATCCTCCAGCACATGACATTGCCGGGGCACCGTCGGCACCCGGCGATGCCGCTGTGCAGCACATGGAAACGAAATTGGGAGGGAGCGGTGTACAATAATCAATTGATTCATTATATAATTAAAACCAGAGAGTTGGTGTCAAAGCCACCCAATGCTCGCCTGTTTATACATTTATCGTTTTTAAAAGACTAGTCTAATAATATTTTTTTATAAAGCATTGCAGTGAAGTCTGATTCAAATAATATTAAAGCAATATATGTATTTGTATATTGTAATCAGTAAACTAGTAGTAGTACACATATTAAATGAATGGCAAGCGTCTCGTATAAGTAGGCGAGCATTGGGTAGCGTTGACACCATCTTCGGTTGAAATAAAAAAAATTTTTTTTTAATAATTTGTTAATTTCTACTTCACTTCACCAATAATATACTCCAAAGGAACCTCCATGCCAAATATCAGCATCCTAGTACACATATTAAATGAATGGCAAGCTTCTAAAAAATAACTTGCACCAAAAACTTTAACGTTGATGTGCTACAAAAAAGTTAAATTCAAAACAGGTCAAAAATTTAAAACATTTGAAATTATTTTTTAATTTCAACTTCACTACATCAATAGTATACCCCCAAAGGAACCTCCATGCCAAATATCAGCATCCTAGTACACATATTAAATGAATGGCACGCTTATAAATAACTTGCACCAAAAACTTTAACGTTGATGTGCTACAAAAAAGTTAAGTTCAAAACAGGTCAAAAATTTTAAACATTTGAAATTATTTTTTAATTTCAACTTCACTACATCAATAATATACCCCGAAGGAACCTCCATGCCAAATATCAGCATCCTCGTATACATATTAAATGAATGGCAAGTTTATAGATAACTTGCACCAAAAACTTTAACGTTGATGTGCTACAAAAAAGTTAAGTTCAAAACAGGTCAAAAATTTAAAACATTTGAAATTATTTTTTAATTTCAACTTCACTACATCAATAATATACCCCAAAGGAACCTCCATGCCAAATCTCAGCATCCTAGTACACATATTAAATGAATGGCAAGCTTCTAAATAACTTTCACCAAAACCTTTAACATTTTCACGCTGACGCTGACACTGACGCTGACGCTCACGCCGGGGGTATCGTTATAGCTCTGTGTTCTTCGAACAGGCGAGCTAACTAGAAGGGCACTCCGTGGAGCGCATAACTCCGCCATGTAATGCCTGATCCATGAGAACATATCGGGCCCATTACAAATTTGAAATATAATACGATACAGTACTATATCGTTTTTTGCCCTATCTCTCAATGGTGAAGAATCAGCTTAAAAATTAAATAACCCTCGTATCCAGATCCGGATTCAGATCTTCACCAAAATCGATTCACTTGGTCCTTGCGACACACCCAATCTGTCCACCAAGTTTTGGCCGAATGCATCCACAACTTTTTGAGATATCATGCTATATATCATTTTTAGCCCAATCTCTCATTGGTGAAGAATCACTTAAAAAATTCTCGTAGTCGGATCTGGATCTGGATCTTCGCCAAAATCGAAACACTTCTTCCTTGTCACACCCCCAACCTGTCAACTAAGTTTCGTCCAAATCCGTCCACAACTTTTTGAGATATCGTGCTATATATCGGTTTCACCCTATCTCTCAATGGTGAAGAATCACTTAAAAAAATTCTAGTAGTCGGATCCGGATCCTGATTTTCACCAAAATCTAATCACTTCGTCCTTGTCACACACCCAAGCTGTCCAAAAATTTTCATCCAGATCCGTCCATAACTTTTTGAGATATCCTGTACACAAACAGACAGAAAGGGGTGAAAACATAACCTCCTTCACCTTCAGTGGCAGAGCTAATAAATAAATAATAATCATAAAATAATTCATTTATTAATCAATTGGCTAACAGCAAACCAAAGCCACCACTGTTTCAACCGAATATAACCTTTTCAAAATTTCGTAATTCATCAAGAAATGAATAATTAATCAATTAATTGATTAATCAATAAATCAAAAATACCACTTATAGCAACATCTCTTGCTCACTGTCATGTCCAAATATCAGCTTCCTCGCTCAAAAGGTGCCTGGGATATTGAACCAGAGGAGAAAGACAATAAGTAATTAATAAATTGATAATTAATTAATTAATTAATTAATTAATCGATAAATCAAAATACCGTTTTTGCCAAAGCACATCTTCACTTTTGTCCCAAATTTCAGCTTCCTAGCTCAAAGGATGGCTGAGACATCACCCGGACAAACAAGAAAAAAAACAAAACTGAGTACCCCCTTCCTTCGGTGACGTCATGTATCACCTGGATATGGAATTAGGAAGCAGTGGTGTAAAAAAAAAACAACAAAAACCCTTGATGCCGAGGGTCTGCTGTCTGCTCGATAACAACACAGACACTCACCGAATTTTCCAAAGCACTTTACCTGCTTCCTCTCTTTAGAGAAAAATCAATCTGAAGTTATCAGGAATAAATAAATCGGAACCATCAGTTAATGAATAAGCTCTTCTCAGAAATGCATGTTGTTTATGACACCATCAGTGTTAGAAACCAAGAACAGGTGAATAGTAAGCCGAGACAATCAAGGTGTTTTGCCTTATTATTATTATTTTTTTTTAATCGGCTTCTGCAAAGGACTCTGACAACGTTTCTGATAACCTCGCAAGCTTACAGGCTGAACCCACATTGGTTACGTTACTTCGGTACACCTACAAATTACATTGGCAACATGGCAAAAAGTTTTCGACAATCTTCTTCTCCCATCGAGTGTACATCACTTGCAGATGTTCCTTTATTAAGCCGCTGTCACACTTTGACGTTTTAGCCAGCGTATGTCGACGTATGAAAAATTTGCCGAATACGTTATGGGTAAGTTTTGTAGACGTTAAGAGCACGCTGAAGCAAGCTGGCATACGTCGTAGTACGCCGAGTACGTCGACAAATTTTCAGCATGTTGAAAATTTTTTGACGTACTCGTCGTATGACACAAGTTCCGCATACACTGGCCATAAGTTGTAGGCACGTTACCCAATCGTCGACACACGTTACTTGTAAGTTACTCATAAGTCGAAACACGTCGAGGTAATGTTTAGCGTCAGTGTTCCAGACTCCATGGTTTTTTTTGGGGGGGGATGGGGGGTTTGGGGTTTTTTTTTTTTCTTCCGCATGACGGTGATGTTGACACTTCGATTTCTAATGCGGTTATAATATAATTAATAGGCTGCCGCTAAACGATTTAAATCATAACCGCACTAGAAATTGAAGTGTCAACATCACCGCCATACCGAAGAAAAAAAACAAACAAACAAAAAAACATTGACTCTGAAACACTGACGGGTTCCTCCTGTGAAGCCCATTTTTATATACCAATTCCCCTAAACGTTGTGAATACGCCATTATATGGTAGCTGTAAGTTAGAAACATGTTCAGTAAGTTCTGTGGTCGTCCGGAAGACGTCAATCAAATACGTCTACATACGTCAATGTGCGTTGGAGATACGTTACACATAGGTTCAAAGCACGTTACTCATAGGTTAGAAATAAGTTTCAGGTCCGCTAAATATTACCTCGACGTGTTTCGACTTATGAGTAACTTACAAGTAACGTGTGTCGACGTGTGTCAACGATCGCGTAACGTGCCTACAACTTATGGCCAGCGTAGTGGAACGTGTGCGTCATACACTGGATACGTCGAAAAAATTTCAACATGCTGAAAATTTGGCGACGTACTCGGCGTACTACGACGTATGCCAGCGTGCTTCAGCGTGCTCTTAACGTATACAAAACTTACCCATAACGTATTCGATGTGTGCCAGCGTATTCAGCAAATTTTTCATACGTCGGCATACGCTGGCTAAAACGTCAAGGTGTGACAGGGCCTTGACACTTCGATGTCTCATGCGGTTATGATTTGAATCATCGAGCCGCAGCGTTTTAATAGGCTACGCCACGTGATCGTCGGCGTTACGCTGCCGCGCGCTATGCATACGTTAGACTATCGTTGGGCATAGGTTGTGAACACCAACAACACGTTAAGCATTCGTTGGTATAAGTTACCAATATGTTTTTTTTTTGTATACCTTATCGAGGCTCGTATGAGAGCTAACACACAAGATCGAACACACAAGCTAACACACACATGTTATCGAAACGTTCTGTGTACGTTACTAATACGTTATGCATACGTCCAACTCGTTATGAATACGTCCAAAACTGGGAAAGAAGCATCAATAGTTCAGCATACGCCAACGTTTTACATACATTTTGATACCTTGCCATACGCTGGCTAAAACGTCAAGGTGTGACAGCGGCTTTAGCTCGAGAGTTCACAGAGCACCTTACCCTCTACAGTCTTGAGAAACATGTACATTGATTTGTTTGTGTCCTTTATGACGTCTTTTAAAAACAGTGTTTCCCGTTTGGAATGATTGTCAATTTCGTTTGACTGCTATAAACAGGTCGAGTACAAATATTATCTCACTCCTCTCTGAACATGCACAATCAGGACAAACGCGGAGACAAAATACTCCTACACTACAGGTTCGTTTTCCGATTCGTGTTCAAAATACAACATTCAATCGGAATCGAGTTGTTCCTCGATGATAAACTGATGTTTGTAGACAGACAGGACAAACAGACAGACAAAGTGAACCAATTGCTTTACCCCGCTTTTTATTTCACGTACACTGATGACATTATGTGTGACGATATATGTTACAGAATAACAATATTTATTTCATACGGGAGGCAGAGTATTATAATTGTATTTTATTAAACAGATAATTTTTATTTTATTGAGAATATAACTGTTAATGGCACAAGATTCACACAAATAAAGACCACCGAAAGTCCTTTGAAGTTACTGTCTGTCGGAAAAGCCATCCATCCACGCACAAACCTGTTGAGGACGATTTGTGACGGAAAGGAATTCTGAGCAGCGGACAGAGCCGCATACATGGCCTTGACGTGTCGTCTGGTGTAGCACATCTTCCACCATGCCTGAGCATCCAATTAAGAGTGAGAAAAAGTTTTCAATGATTTGCACATTATTACGTAAATTTAACAAGCAATGATACACCATAATCAAGTGCTGCAAAATAGTCTAAAAACTGTCTTGGCCTTTTATAAAAGAGCAAAATAAACCATTTATTTATGTGTAGTTTCGGTAAAACGGTGCTTGTGGGATAGCCGAGAGGTATGCACACTGCTCATGGAGCTGCCTCGCCTGGGTTCAGATCTTGAACCAGCTATAAACTGTCATCCTGGTGTTTCACATTAAGGTGAGGCATCAATGAATGTAATATATATATATATATATATATATATATATATATATATATATATATATATATATATATATATATATATATATATATATATATATATATATATATATATATATATCGGATGCATGTTAAGCCGGACAACCCATCTGCCAGCACAAGTCGAAGGTGGAGGATAAAGATCCCATTGATATATTTCACAAAGTTATTGCCAGAACCCTGGTCAAATTCCAACTTCCTGCCCAAACTCTCTCGCCAACATGCACTTGGCAGGCATGGTGAGTGTACCAATTAATACTCACACCATAAGATAAAGGAGGTATTTGTCCTGCAGTAGACTATGATGAATAGATATTGTTACGGCTGTGGAAATTCGCAAACCACCATTCAGGTCCCGTAGGTGAGATATCTCTGTAAGTACATGTGTAGTTAGCCCCAAACCCGTTGTTTAGAGGGAATTAATGTGGTTCATTCGGGCTGCGACGCTTTGAGTCAGTCGTTTTTCTTTTTCTATCTTTTATTTCAAACAAAAACCAACAAGGACGCTCGGTGGGCTTTTCCCGCCTGTTTTTCGCGACATTCTTCTCCGCGCTTGGTGTGAGGGAGGAGAAGCGGGGTGGGGCAGCTGGCGCCTGATTGGTGGATGCGCGGTGTGACGCGGCCAGGGAAGAGGAATGCCCCTCTTCGAGACCTTTCTCGAAGCGCCTCGAAGGGGGGTGCAGCAAAGAATGGGGCGGAGCAACAGGGCGGAGCTCCAGGATATAAAAAGTCGGACACGGGCGGAGCGATTTGTGGTTGCTCTTGCTCTCTTCCTGTCTTCCGGCTCGCTCGTCCTCTTCTCTTGTTGGTGGCTGCTGGCCTGGTCTGCTGTGGTGCGGTTCTAAGACCCCGCTGGCGGGAAGGAGCGTCCGCCATTCCCCCCTCCCGACCTCGGGCATCCACGTTCCCCCCCCCGCCCCCCTCTATCCGCGCTGGGATAGCGCCGAAAACTCCGTCCGTGGCGTCGAGCGGCCAACACGTGCCGGTGCGATGCACGCCGGAGAGGCCTCGCCTACCACGCCAGGGCACGGAGTCGCGGCCAGGCAGGACCACATCGACGGACGTCGGAGAGAGACTCGACGGCCCAAAAGGGAAGTCACCTTTTTCTTTTCGGGGTTTTTGTATGGATCTTGTGGCGCCGTGTCTTGTAAAGTAAAACTGTATAAGTGTTGCCGTGTGTTCGCGTATTCGGTCGTAGCTCTGCATTGTTGTTTTTGTTTTAAATTGATATATGTGCATTCTGACTGTTTGACTGTATATGTGTGCTCTCCGTGTGTCGGGTAATAAATGTGCATTATGTTGAATTGTTCCCCGTTTCGCTGCGTCCTTTCCTTCGTTTGAATCTCCATCTTGCTTCACATAAAGGGTTCGTAGTGGGCTTAATATGCCCGATAATTAATCAGAACCGTCGAGGCCGACGATAACAACGCTCGGTTATCCCAATATCACGGAACGGACCGCTTAAGCGGTTCGTGTCCGGAGTCGACCTGCGGTGAGGTACGATCGCGCGGTTTACCATCCGCGTGGGTACTTAGGTAGGTCGAGTTTGGCGAACAACCCTATCCTACGCGGGTGGCCGATTGGCACGATCGTGGTGAGGCCGAAAGGCCCACCCGTGACTGGCTCCGGGCGATAGTTCCCGGAGGGTCAGGACAGAATTGTCCGTCCGGTGGGCAAGGCGGCCGCCATTCGGTTCGAGCGGCCGATCACACGCCGGCGGGCGCGAATTCGCAACAATATGATGATGATGATGATGATGATGATGATCTCCAAATCTGTTTCACAAAGACAATCACAGCAAAAAAAAAAACATTGATTTACTTTATTTGTGTTGTAAATAAATCAAATATTCTCCGTGGTGGATCGATTTACTCGGTTAAAAAATATCCTAGAATTGGTGCGTCCAGACATTTTTCGTCGTGCACTTAAAATTTGAGCAATGTGCCGAGAAATTGAAGGTTGTTCACGCTGGTGTGCCGACCAAATAAATTTAACTCTGCCTGGTGACACACAGTTCTTTCTTTAGTGTTGTAGGATTGTAGGATTAGGAGTGTAGGATTGTAGAAGAGTAGAAACATACACGATGAAATGGATCCATGTCCACATGCATGCAAACATATGTGCAGGAATGTAATACCAAACAAAAAAAAAAGACTGACCTGAACAATCACAGCTGCCTTGTTACGACGGCTCAGGTCTAACCGCCGACCCCTCTCCCGCCAAGCAGTCTGCAGGCAAATCGCTGCTTGGATCATCTCAAGATAGGCATTGCGTTGCCGATGGGCCCGCCAGGCAGCTTGCAGCGTGATTGCTGCTTTGAGTTGGGTAGCAATGTCTGCCATGACAACAGTCCTCTTCTGATCAGCCAATGAGAGCAAACAAGCCTGAATGGAGGTGAATAGATGCAAATAAATTCATAACTATCGTTCTTGCATCTGCGTTCAAAATTACATTCGAGTTGCGTGATGATTGCTTTGTAAACTCCCGATTATTTTGGCAATGCAATTGCTAAATCTGGCAAAGGTTATTGTTGATCCAAGCTTACATTCACGACAGCAGCAAGATTTAGCCGAAGCGGAGTCATGCCAGTCGCCCAGAGATCGTTTCCGGCATGCATTGCTGTGAGGAGCTTAGCAAGTCGCCTTCGTTCCGACCAGGAACGCACACAATGCTGGGGAAAAAAAGAGAAAATTCAGGATCATGAATGAGTTTAATGATACCGGTAGCCGTGGAAATAACTTTTCTAAACACCTTATTTTGTTAATCCTAAAAAAGGGAATGAAAAAGTGGAGGTGACGGAACGAGTGCGTTGATAAATGGATGCACGTGACACAATGTGGTTGAGAAGTGTGGCAGCAAGACCTAAATAAATGGCGCTGTAAGACCATTATCCCACAAACTTGTTTGTAGCGTGGAAGCAGCAGAACCTGATTGTGATTTACAATGGGGAATACCAATGATTTTCAGGGCTTTCGAGTCAGCAACTTCATTACATCACACGTCCTATCCTCCTCAACAACAACAACTATCCTCCTGTTCTCCTGTCCTCAACCTCAACAACTATCCTCCTCATTTTCTCTTATTTCATCATACGTGTTCATCTTCCAACATATTTTCCATTTCCATCCCAAATTCAGCCTCACCAGCCATTTCTTTCTTCATTCCCCTCGTCTCTCATTTGGGGCATTTTATTCCGCACCCATTTTCAGCCTCCTTCATCCTTCAGCTATTCAAAAAAAAAAAAGTCAGTGCCAACTACCACCTTTTGTTTCATTTCCATTTCCTACCTTTTCTTTTCTACCCCCATCAACCCCTCAGATCTGTGTCTTCTCCTTATTCCGACGTTCTAATTATTTTAGTTTTCGACAGTCCCTTTCCCGGCCTACCATGCTCTTCTTACAAGATTCGCACTTCAAAAATAAATAAATAAAAAAATAAAAAAACAGGATTCCAAGATATTTCAAAGTCTGGAACATTCGAGAACATTCGAGAGTCAGCACAGAATAAAACAAGTTACAGCCTGGTCAAATGACTCAACTCTGGCACTTGAAAGCCTCCAGGGCAAGGGCAACAGCAAAGAGAAATCGAAATTCTATCCAGTGAAAAAGATATTCTCAGGGTGTCCCATTTGAGCAGGAGAAGCAGAATTGACACGACAGAAATAAAATATGACACAAGATCCTTGAGGGGGTTTGATTTGCTCGAAATGTTGCATTCAAACTTTTGACAAAAAAACGATTTGGTTCGAATACGATTACGAGCGGTCAAAGTTACTACCTGGCAAGCTAAGAGGAAAGCAGAGTGCCACATACACTGAGTTTGACTGTAAAACATATATATATATATATATATATATATATATATATATATATATATATATATATATATATATATATATATATATATATATATATATATATATATATATATATATATATATATATATATATATATATTTGTGGGCCGGGGGTCGGGTGAGAAGACCACCAGGGGGGTGGGGGGGTGGAAGCTATCTTTGGTTCCCACCAGACTCCCCGGAATTGCAGGCCGTCACACAGGGATAACTCCGTGACGCGGCGGGTCGCTAACTGACCGTGAACGCCAATAACTCAACCACGTGACTTAGGGTCCTCCGTCTAGTTAATCCTGTTACCTAAAAAATAATCACGTGATCTAATTACTGGGGGACACACCCTCGGTACGCCTTATCCAAACCAGATCACTTTACCGGATCAGATGCAGCCGAGCGACACTGCCAAAGACGTACCGGCTAAAAGGAATGGATCGTTGGGAATAAAGTCCCGGCGAGCTTAGGATACGGACCATGCTGGATCAATGGAAGAAAAGACAAAAATGAGCTGGGAGCATTTCTCCAAATAACTTATTAACAGGCAGGCGAGGAAAGATATGTGGCACAGTGAATATAGCTTTTATTGTTGTGTGTGAGCAGGGATAGGAAGAAATGTGAGAGGTGCGGAAATAATACAAACTTACAAAAACCGACATAGAGCAGAGTTATCCAGATATAATTCTTGTACAATCTTAACTTATAGTCGGGTCAAAATACCACCTGACCCACAACAAATTGCAACAAAAGGTTTTTCAGTGGTTTTCATTCCTACTGGATATACTGATCCACAGAAAAAAAAAGTATACCAAAATCTGACATCCGGAAATGGGTTAAAACAGTCATTTTCAAGATGGCCGCCACCAGGCTTTGAAATAACTAAAACAGCTATAACTTCTTCAATAATTGTGATTAAAAACATAATTGTTGGTTCTGGTCCATGGTTTTAATGGATCAGCAATCCACTGGTGTCAATAAAATTTAGATCTGATCAGTGTTTAGCATGAAATCCAAGATGGCGGCAAAATTAAAGAGTGCAAAAATCAATAAATTTCCCATCTGAACCAAAATCACTGAACACCTGGTGCCACTGAAACATTTATTTGTGAACATTACATAATGGCAGTTTAGGTTACAATTTCAGTCCTCATCACTGTCCTCTAGTTCCTCAGAGGCTTGATTTAGTGGATTGTCACAAAACGTCACTTGGCATGATCCACATGCAGACGTACACGGAAGCCCATTCTTTCTGCAGCTGCAACGGGGTGTGTCACAAGCTGTGGTGCAGTTGCAGTGTATCATCTTCAGAAGAGTGTCTGGTGCAGCATTCATGGCTGTCATGATAGGTACAAATCGATTGTCTTCAAGTCCCCAGCCCCAGTCCAGAGGATCGAGGTCACCCTCCATCCCCATCCAAACCATGACCTGGTAGTACACTCGGAGACAATGAAACTTGGTGGCGGATTCCGTTGGGGGAAGACGTTCAGGTGTAACGAAAGACTTAGCAGCAGCGACCTTCTTTGTGAATATCTTGTAACGCATGGCTGCCAGAGAACTTGTGCTCTCCCCACCAAATATAACGGTCATCGCTTGGCTGCCAAGTTTCTTTATTTCAGCGTGGCTGACGCCTCTCGAAGTGAATGTATCTGCTCACAACTGGAGGCCTTGATCATCTTCCACGAGTTTCTGAAAGACTGATTTTTTCCCAATGCCATACACACGAGATGTTGAATCACATCCTGTGAAGGCGTGCAGGAATAATAGTTGAGTGCACAACTTATTCCCAAGAAGATGCTTCATCCGATTGATGTCATATACTTTCAGATTTCTTCTTGACTGGTTGTCTGATCTGAAATATAGTGGTTTTCCATCTGGTATGCAGTAATGGAGCAAAAGCATCAACAAATCTGTGTCCTCTCGGATTAGTGTGGTGGAATGCAGAATTGTGCTGTTTACGGCTGTCTTGACAATGTCCACATCAGCATCCCCTTCTGCCTGAATAACTGTGCAGCCCACTTTCTTCAGCTGATCACCTATTAAGGTGATCAGCTGTTGCTCGTTACTGCCGACAGATAGGAATTCATCTCTCTTTCCGTCAAATTCAGTTTCTCCGGTGAAGTTCACAGTCGGATAGCTGGTGGCTTGTCCCCTTCTCTGCTGAGTGTTATCCTTTATCGAAGGGCCTGCACCATAGCCATCAAAGACAACAGTTGCTCTCCCATAGTGTTTTGTTGTGAAGTCTGCATATGCTCTGGCTATTTTGCCATATGTATCTCCCTTCTTCCACTTGGGCTTGTGCAGCAAGGATCCACCATCAAGAACATACCTTTCAGTCTTAAGGTGTGCTGAAGGTGTGGTGTCAGGTACTCGTTCACATGTCAGTACCTTGGTACAGTGGTCATTGACGGCTTGAGCGAGTTGAGGTTTGTCGGCCTTCCTCAAGATCTTGTTGTCCTCAAAGAGGGATGGAGGGTATGGACTGAGCTCAAAACTCATCACGTCCTCAAGTGACAAATCACCTATCTGGGATACCACCAGGAATCGCTGGAATAGCACACTGGAGTTGATGGTTCTGTGAGGAGCAACCTGGAGAGCATTAGAATTTCCCAGGGTCTTTGCTTTCTCTGTCCTCTTGATGGAGAAGGAAAACACAGGTTGTCCAACCATTCTCTCGATGATTTTGTTCCCAACAGCTTCATATTCATGCACGTTGATGTCATCGCTTGCCACGATACCATTAATGATATTTCTCAATGTAGGATCAGAGGAGAAAGATGAAAATGCATTCAGCTTTGTGCTTATCTTCGAGAGGTCGAATGCATATCTTTAAATTCTGGCACCAGTTGCTTCTTTATGCTGTTCGCTTGTTGCGTATGTGAGATCATTGAAGTCCTGCATGGCGACGTTGACCTCAGATGTTATGGGGGATGACATTGTCCACAATATAATTACTGTCATATAATTACTGGTAAGAGAAGACTGAAAACCCTTTTGTTAGAATTTGATAAATGTTGGGTGATTGCCTAACAGAGGTTTGATTATATAGAGACAATTTATTGATTTTACGCCCTTCATTTTTTGCCGCCATCTTGGATTTCATGTTAAATACTGATCATTTCTAAATTTTATTGACACCAGTGGATTGCTGATCCATTAAAACCATGGACCAGAACCAACAATTATGTTTTTAATCACAATTATTGAAGAAGTTATAGCTGTTTTAGTTATTTCAAAGCCCGGTGGCGGCCATCTTGAAAATGACTGTTTATACCCATTTCCGGATGTCAGATTTTGGTATACTTTTTTCAATTGATCAGTATATCCAGTAGACTATTAAGTTTTTTTATAGACTATTATAAATATTATATTTATAATAGTCCAGTAGACTATTATAAATTGACCCGACTATTAAGCGAGGACAGGAGCCAGGACACATACACATACACATACACATACACATACACATACACATACACATACACATACACATACACATACACATACACATACACACACATACACATACACATACACATACACATACACATACACATACACATACACATACACATACACATACACACACACACACACACACACACACACCGATGAAGAGGAGTTAATGAAGAGAAAAAGGAGAGATGAGGCTAACGGTCTCTGAATACCTTGCACGATTGCCTGACCGTGCCACCAGTATGTTTTTTTTTGGGGGGGGGATGCTCCGCTGGGCAATACCACCCTGACAGCTGGCGCATCATCTCTTGCTTTGTGGCACTTCGTGCAGCTAGCATCGGTTCAGAGAATGAGACACGACCAACAGGCATGAAGGGAGGGACTTGGGTGGAGCCAGCAGAGAGTAGGTGGAGAAAGGCAGAGTCCGAAGCAAGTGGGCAGAGTGGCAGTCAGGATCAAGTGGGTGGGTGCAGTCAGCGACGAGGCGGTGAGGAAAGGGCAGAGTCAGCAGGTAAATGGGTGGAGAAGAGTGGGTGGAAAAGGCGGAGTCAGAAAGTGGGTCAGTAAAACAGGGCGGTTGGAGAAGGCGAGTTGGAGATCCAGCGCGTGAGAGAGAGGGAGGATGTACGGCTTCGCAATCCGTCCTTTTATAGACCCCATGGTGCGGGGCGGGGGCGACAACCCAAAGTGGTGTCGTCACCTGAATCGAGCGCTCTGGTTGGGCCACGGCCATCACACGGGTCGACTGCCATGACCGGAAGTAGCTTCACTTTACTTCCGGCCAGATGGTTCCAAGCTGCGGAATCGTCTCGCTCTGAACCCCGTGATATCAATTGCCTTGCACCTAACCCCATGCCGTGCCCTGGCGACCCACGGTTGGCACTGGTCAATGTGCCTGCTCCGTGGTGCGCCACGCAGCCTGAGCGATCCAGCCGCACAGCATGCCTCTGCCTGGTAGCAGCTGCATCAAGGCGGAGGTGTGGGAGGATGTCTACCTTTCAGCGGGAGACATTTGTGGCCATCGTGTTGAGTGAAGACCGACAGTAAGACGTTATTGTAACCCCATGCGCAGACCCGACCAGAGATGTGTGTTATTCGTGCCCCGTTCTGGATGATGATAAAGTATCACGGGCTGCGCGCGAGTCCGCCATTGTACACGTGGTCAGTAAGCGGGTCCGCCCGCCATCGAGCATGCCCCGTTCAGTGCGCATGGGTCCGCCATTGTACACGTGGTCAGCACGCGGGTCTGCCCGTCATCGAGCATCGTGTTCACGGTTATCAGAGGCGGTGGGGTGCACGGTACCAACCCCGATCCGCGCCATGAATTGAAGGAAAGAGCATAGATATAAGTGGAGTGAAAAATACTGCATGTTGTTTGCATTTGGTGTGTTGGTTATGCCTCTGATTGCCTGACCAGTGGGTGGGCGGGGGGGGGGGGTCGTCGCTGTGGGGCACGTGCTCCGTGTAGCACTGGCGTTTATTGTAGGCTTCTACTGCTGCCCTTGGTCTTCTGTGAGGACACATTCTTACGTGGAGGGCTGTGGTTTTTATAGATGGGTCCCGAGCGTAGTGCTTGCTGGCTCACGCGAGGACCCCTTGCTTGGATTTACCTCAGGAATAGAGAAAAAAAGAATAGGAATGAGGTTCACAGATTTAATCAGACCGAGCTATGAGATTTACATAACGCACTGTCCCATTCGAGTGCGACCCACGATACAAGAAGGAAGGGACTATCTGAACGAACATTAATGAAATAACTGACTGGGGACCACTGTATGTTGGCTGCGATTGGCCATGGAGGGAAGCGGTTTCCAGAACCGCAACTATATATAAATATATATATCTATATTCGAAACAGGGAAGGGGAAGGGTTCGAAACAGCGTTGCACTTATCTTGTGTATATCTTCTTGGGTTGCTTTACGCAACTTATTCGGCTGGAAGAGTGTGGGAGGGTCAATCATTTATATAATCCGAGCCACCTGGGTGTCATTGATTAGGTGAGAGCTGATTGGCTCTTCCCTCCATTCACAGGTGACAGATGTGGGTGGGTCTTTCTGTATTTATTTATCGACTGCTTTTGATGTTTGCACAGGGTGCATGCTTGGGAGCCTCATTGGTATGCATTGCTGTCTGCGCCATCGCTGATGATTCGCCAATAAGACATGAAACCGGTCCGGTCGCTGAGGGGGTGTGTAGCATTGGGATTCTCATGTGTGTACAATCTGTGAACGTCTTTATAGTTGTTGAGGAACTCTGGGAAGGGTTTGAAACAGCATCGTAATTACCTTGTGTAAGTCTTCTTGGGTTGCTTTACGCAGCTAATTTGGCTAGAGGAGTGTGGGAGGGGGTCAATCTGTGTGTATGCATGTGTGTCTGTATGTGTTTCTCTATGTGTGTCTGTATGTACATATAATGTGTATATATATTTATATATATATATATATATATATATGTCATTTCCACCATGTTATCCTTCATTGCCAGTACAAAATAGTGTCACTTCCAAATATATTGTCGCGAATTCGCGCCCGCCGGCGTGCGAGCGGCCACGTAACTCGAATCGCGGCACGTCGCCCACCGGACGGACAATTCTGTCGTGACCCTCGCGGACTAACGCCGGGAACTAGTCACGGGTGGGCCTTTCGGCCTCACCATGATTGTGCCAATCGGCCCCCCGCGTGGGATAGGGTTGTTCGCCAAATTTGACCTACCTAAGTACCCACACGGAGGGTAGACCGGGCGATCGCACCTCGCCACAGGTCGACTCCGGACACGGGCCACTGAAGCGACCCGTTCCGTACTATCGGGATAACCAAGCGGTGTTATATCGTCGACCTCGACGGTTCCGATTCATTATCGGGCGTATTAAACCCACTACCAACCCTTTACGTGAAGTAAGATGGAGATTCAATTAAAGAAAAGACGAAGCGAAACGGGAAAACAGTTCAACATGAGGCACATTTATTCCACGGCACACGGAAAGCACACATATACAATTACAACAATTATGCACCAAAAGCAATTGCCAAAAGCAACCAAAAGCAACCAAAAGAAACACAACAATGCAGAGATACCACCGACTACGCGAGCACACGGCAACACTTACACAGTTTTACTTTACAGACGGCGCCGACAACACATACTCAAAAGCAAAAGAAAAAGGCCACCCTCAAATGCAAGGGGACAGACGGGCCTGTGGGCCGCGAGACCGGGTGGAGCCTACCCGTCTTGTGATGAGCCGCAAATGTGGCGGCGGTGCCCCGACTCCGCGCTCCTTCGCGGGTTTCGTTGGCACTGCTTGGAGGGGGTGGGAATGGGGCCCCCTTTTCCGCACTATCTCAGCGCGGGGGGGGGGGAAGGAGGGGGTTGTTGATGCTCTGGGGAAAGAGGATAGCAGGCTTGCTTGGGTCCCGCGACGAGCGACTCCACTGCGACCTCGACCGCGCTCCCTGCTTCCCCTCTCTGCAGCTCCCCGACAGACTCCGAACCCCGACAGACTGACTCTCCTCCAGACCCGTCTTGACTGCTGCTGCCACACTTCTCCAACTCGCCTTGACTCTTCTCCAACTCCCTTGACCAAAAAACTCTCCCGCTGCCACACTTCTCCAACTCGCCTTGACTCTTCTCCAACTCCCTTGACCAAAAAACTCTCCCGCTGCCACACTTCTCCAACTCGCCTGAGCCCAAAAACTGACTAAATTCGCCCCGCGCTCGGCTCTTTATAGTACGGCAGGAGAACCCATATGCAAATTTCTGGATCAGAACGAGCTCGGGGGTGGAGCTACGCTCGCCCATTGGACGGAGAAAAAGGGGCGTGAATCTCCCCTGATCCTCGAATTTGCATATATCGATTCTACTCCGACGCGCCTGGAGGCGGGGCCAAACCGCCCCGCGCTTGCTGATTGGACGGGTCAGAAGTGGGCGTGTATCATTCCTGATCAGACTTCTCCTCGGAAAGGCCGCTTTTTGCACCCGCCCCGCACGAGGCCAGGACAGCCTGACGCTCGGCGTTCACAAGTGGTGCGGGAATGGCCGCAGAAGGAGAGGCAAAGGTGGTGGAGGGTTTAAAGTGGTGGTCCATGGCCAAGGTGACGCTTGGAATGGCGGTGATGCGATGTTTGCGGGAGCGAGCCGTGAAGGTAAAGGTCGTGGCTGTTGGCGTTGTTGTTGTTGTGAAGCGGCGTTGCGGTTGGTGGTTGTTGTGTGATGGCGGTTGAGACGTGGTTGGTTCAAAATAAAGATAGAACAGAAAAACGGCTATCTTAAAGGGTCGCAGCCCGAATGAATCACATTTATTCCCTCTAAACAACAGGTTTGGGGCTAACTACACATGTACTTGCAGAGATACCTCACCTACGGGACCTGAATGGTGGTTTGCGAATTTCCTCAACCGCAACAATATATACTGTCCACCCTACTCCATGAAATGGTAGTTGCTGATCATGCATCAATTACACAGGCTTGAAAGAGGGATGGTTATTTCTCTGTTGATTCCTTATTAAAAGGTAAAAGAATGCTTGATCTGCAGATGGAAATATCAAACCTGAAGGCACTGAATGGCTTGACGTTGCCGAAGAAAAAGGCGACGTGCTGCCGTGGCTCGGTACCATGCCTGAATAAGGCAGATTCTCTGGAGAACCTCATTGTGGAGCACATCAAGCAGATGCAAGCGCTCTTTCTCTCGCAGGAACACCTGATGGAGGGTGGTTCAGATCGGTGAATATGATTCGGGAGAAGAGGGTGGGAGGGGGAGTATGTAATACATCGATTATGCCAGTCATTTTCACTTATGCTCCTTCCTTTTTATTCCTCACCTTAAGTTAGTCAACTTTTCCCCCATTTCTGCAACTTGAGTTTGTGGACCTCAAAGGAGTTTGAGCACAACAAACAGAAATAAAAGTGTGTACGCACCTTGTTTTTGCCAATCTGGTGGTTATCTGGATCAATATGCAAGTTTTTCAGGAGGGTGGCTATTTCCTCTCCAGTCGCTTCTGCATCCCTGGGTAACAATAATCCAAACTTCTCCTTAAAGTCCTGCAGAATGAAAGCAAATGAAGAAAGAGACAATAATACAACCACTCGGGAAACCTGCTTGAAATGCGGCACGTATTTTGTGAAGATAGTTTAAAGAGTTGCTTGTTGCCTATGAAAATATTTGGCCTGAAAAATTACAATGCTGCAAAGTAAGGAATTTTTTTTTTATTATTTTTTGCACAGGAAGCCATTCAGTCCATCATGCCTGCACCGCACTAATACCAGATTTAATAAATCCATCAATACCCCTTCATTCGTGTGCAGCCTTTTGGCTGGTACACTGGTACTCATTTCGCCGACCTCGGAAAGATGACAGACCGAGTCAACCCCCTGGTGTTAATTCAGCAGCCAACGGGGCTTGAGCTCAGGACACAAGGATCCCAAGCCACCACCCTAACCGCTAAGCAAACACCAGGTACTACAAGTAAGGGATGTAGTTCACAAACGACAACAAAAGAAAAAGAACTTAATGTCAGAACATTCACAGAAGGATCCACTCACTCAGTGTGGACTTTTTTCACTCCCAACTTCCCAAGTCCCCATTATTCTCACACAAATGTTACTCACTTGGAATGAGTACTTGGTGCTGTATCCAGAACGTGTGATGCGGACAGTCTCCAGCATGCCTGTATATCGAAGCTGACGCAGCACAAGATCATGATCAAAGCCCATCGGGACCTGTGGACAGTCGATGAACATGCATCACCAATGCTGTGTGATGATGTCAAATGGATGAGCGACCAAAGATACCGAGCACATGGTACACGATGCCCATCTATTCCCAGATGAAGACCGCTTGGTGGTTGAAATGTCAGACCTAAGCCTCGCCTGCTGGGCAAATATACGTGTCGACGTTGCATTCATTTTTGAAAACAGCAGGAAAGGAATAACAAATCGTCCACAAAAATTGGCCTGTTTGGCATTCACATCTGAGCACTTGGCACATGGTGTTGGAATTTTGATGTCCAAGTTGTACATAGTACATTGTTAAATTCATGGGGGTGGGGGGGGGGTTAATAGTCAGGAGGAAGGTTCCAGAATGATGGCCTATGCACTTGTGTGGATTTTAGAATTATTTATTGTATTGATCCATGTTTAGCAGAGAGTTGTCGACTGCAGATCGGATAAAAGGGTAAGGATGTCTTGTCTGGTGTTTTGCAGTGAACAAACCTAAATTATTTTGTTATCCAATGGAGGGATATCCCCACGTTATGATTTTTAGGACCGAATAGACGTTGGTATAACATCAGTGCTGATGGTGGACCCACGTTTTTTTTTTGTTTTTTTTTTGTTGCTACTGTCATTACCCTTCAAAATGGCATGTGTGAATGTGAATGAAGTGGAAAAACTCTCACGGGACTGATAATAACGGGTAATGATCCTGACATGGACTTTGATGATGGGGCTTCAGAAATGACCTCAGACTTAAAAAATAGAAAAATATAATTCTCGCATCCACGTCTTCACTAAAATCTAAACAATTCGTCCTCATCACAAACCCAACCTGTTCACCAAGTTTCGACCGAATCCGTCCATAATCTTTTGAGATGTCATGCTACATCTTGTTTTTGGCCCTGTCACTCAATGGTGAAGAATCACTTTTTAAAATTCTCCGATCCGGATGTGGATTCGGATGTTTCCCAAAATCAAATCACTTCGTCCTTGTCACACACCAACCTGTCCACCAAATTTCATCCGAATCCATCCACAACTTTTTGAGATATCCTGTTGACAGACAGACAGACAGAGACAGGGGTGAAAACATAACCGACCTTTTTCGTGGCAGAGGTCCCATACAAACAAGCAAATAAATCATATGATCAGCTTTTCACATGAAATTCAACGTCAAAATAATCGGCAGCCATTAAAATTAACCTTCAGCAGAGTGAAATGCAGTGAAAGGGAAGTGCAAGCTTAAATTTAAACAAGATGACTTTTGTGGTGGAGATTCAAACCAAATATTCCTGGTTGAAAAGAACAAGTCAGGAATGTCGGGGTACAAGAGGGACGTTCAAACCGTTCTTGGAATGAATGGGACACTCATAATTATCCAAATCGTGATCTTAATTGTATTTTCCAAATGTAATTAGTGAGAAAAAATTACTTTATTAGAAATTATATGCACTTATCGTCATCATCATCATCATCATCATCGTCATCATGTAGCATGCCCTATGCAGAGCGTTGGTGTTGCCGAAGCAGTTACGAGGTTCAATGCCCGTCGGGTCGCCACTCCAACTCGAAGTCACGGCAGGAATTTGGAATTTGTTCAGGGTGCTGGTGATAGCTCACCTACTCTTCATGAAGGATACCGTGGGAGCTTTAATGTACACCATCTAATACTGGAGGACGGGACACGCATTTTAATGCCAATCTGAGGGACGGTACAAACACTGATGAATCACCATGCCTGTGAAACACCGGGACGATAGCTCATTGTTAGGCCGAGATTGAAGCCCAGGCGAGATGGCTTAGAGGTTGAGTCATGTTCTCAATTGAGAAGTTGAGTGTTGAGATACACTCATGTTCAAAATGTTCTCAATCACCACGAGATGTTCAAAATATATTTTACATTTTTAATGACGTTACATGTCAAGATCATGGAAGGAACAAATGTTGATAATATGACTCTTCACAACACTCCATTTTCGCTCCTCCAAAGAATTCCCTTTCAACCACCCCCCCCCCAACTCCCGTCCCACCCACACAGACACATACCAACACAGTATCCTTACACGAACAAGATAAAGAAACTTCAGTAACCCTGAGGACACACCTTCTTACTGTTGGAACGGAGGCACCTTATGAAGTAAGGTTTGGCATGTCCCAGCATCTCCAAAAGCTTATTGAGTGAGGCCTACACACGGTGGAAATGATACAACAATCAGCATCTTGGTTTCACTTTTGAGCGAATCCATCAACAGCATCATCGATGCTCTGTGCGTTCCTGGATTCCCTCAGCATTAGTGTTAAATCGATGGCAGCACAACCGATGCCGACTGGTACAATCATTAGTCGACTCACTAAATCAAAACATGTTAGTAGAGATAAGAAGCACATGGGAAGTTGACGACTTTGGGGAAGGAAGGAGCAGAAAACAGATAAATAAATAAAGCTCATTTTGGCATATCCACATATCCATCCTCATGAGAGAATTCAGCACCTGGCAGTCACGCAAAGAATGCACCTGAGGATTGACGCAATATTACCGACACACCATGAAGACACAGATCCTGTATAGCAATGTCTCATGGATGTCACAGGATATTTCATCATGCTTCCGTATCGTTTCGGATCTTTTCTTGAAACTAGGCAGGCTTCCTATAAATATCAGAAATTAAGGTAGATAAATAAAACACGATGGAACAAATAATTTCTCATCAAATGTTCAGCAATATTGAAATGGACCAAGGAGCTTCTGGTCATTGTTGTGGTGAGAAAAGATGTTCATTTTATCAAAAGAGTTCAGAAAATAGATATTGTACATTATATATACCTTAATTATACTACAACATCTATGATAGTCATGGTAAGCATTGATTGTTTTAAAATATATTCAGGAATGAGTTGTCCATGAGGAATTGGTTGATACATGTGCGAGACACTTGCAATAAGATGATCATGCTGTAAAATAAATTGCGAACCGACAAAAGGTGGGGTGAAAGAGCAGGAATATGACCAATGTTTTAGGAGTTTTTTTCAGGGAAAGGGAAAGGGGAATTTTCATAACTGGTCAGCAGTGCAGATAGAATCAAGGTTCAGGAATCAAACAAAATTACTTGGACCGTTGAAAGTTCAAAATTCAAATGTTTTTTTTTTTTTTTTTGCCTGTCGGTGGTGAAGTTGCTCAATTGCATCGCTGGGGGTGTTCACTCGATAGGTTTGTCAACAAGCTGTTGAGTTTGAGAAGATCCATTGGTTCTCATCTCACCTCTATCTATATCTATATTTATATCCATCTCCATATCCATATCTACATCGAAAGCTACATCTATCTCTCTCTCCAATTCACTGATGCCAAAGCAACCCTATGACAAGGATTTTAATACACCGTGTGGTTTTTGCCTTTGCCTTCGGAGCAGTAGTCATGGCAGAAATTTGTAATTTGTTCAGCGTACCAGCAATACTCGCTCTTTGCAAAAGACTGTGAGATCGTGAATGTCCATCAACTAATGCTCATAGACAGCTCCCCATGTTAATGTATCTCCTTGGTACGGTACACTTTATGACGCAATGCCCTACCTGTGAAACTTCAATCCGACAGTTTATACTCAGGATGAGAATTGAACCGAGAGCGAGTGTGCAACCTGCACGCCATCCTCTTGGATGTCTTCCTTCAATTAACCTCATCCAATAATTAATTGCAAGCCCACATCCATGAGTACAATTCAGCTGCGCCAGATGGTAAAGGCATCAGCAGGTGGGTGGTAATGCCATGTTGCAAGCTGTGTACCTTCCCATTAAAAAAAATAATTTTGGGATTTGCAGATATCATTGTTGAGCATGTGCCATTGCTTACTTACGTGCTTATGCTTCAGTCACATTTGGCTCGGCGGCCGTAGGGTCTAAAAAAAATCTACGGACACTAGCAATTATAGGGCGGCCACAGCATTTCCACGGTCACACAATGTAGCAGTCACATATGTTTTTATTTTTGGGTTAGCCGCACAGGGTATTTAGAAATTGTGGAGACCGAAAACGTGGGGGTGCCATACGGTCTTTGATTTGATGTCGCACGGTGACCTTAGGGCGTCCCTGCGGCGGCTATAGAATTTTCAAGGCAGACGCAAGGTAGCCTCAAGGTGCCTGCAAGGCGACCGCAGGGGGGCCCTAAGGCAAACGTGGAAATAGTGCGGCCGCCGTAATTTTTTGGGGGTTGGCAAAATTCATTTTTCATTGATAAGAGCTGACGGAAAACGCACGAATAACGCAAGCCCACCGTACGCCCTACGTACGGTCGACGTGGAACACATCTACGTCATGGCTATGGCTTGTCGAAGTGCTACGGCCAACCTAGAAATGAAAAAAGTTATAACTCCGCGCTTTAATTCCACGGAGACCCCTGCGGCCTGTAAAAGATAGCTATACGGCATAGGGCCACCCTGAGGCCACCTCAGAAACTCTGCGGCCGCCGCACGTTTCTGTCAATTCAGGGGGGGGGGGTACGGCCGCCGTATCCTAGCCGTAGAGCAAATGTGACTCATGCTTTACTCATTGATCCTTTGCTGCCACTTACGATGGTGAACAGGCTCATTGCCACGACAAGAAATCAAACAAATGAAAATGGCCCATGACAGCGCCATTTCACATGCACATAAAATATGCTTCATCGCAAATAAAACCAAAGTTGATATAGACAGGGTAGATAACACAAGTTGTGTCTTCTTTGCAGAGAAACTACGATGCATTTCAGCTTCTGTAAATAATAATTAGATTTACAAGACCGAAACGAACAAAGCCAAAGTTGACGCAAGACTTTTTCAAATGAAAAAAAGGCAAAATGATTAAAAAAAAAATTATAAACTCACAGCGAATGGGTAGAATAGTCACCTGAAACTGAGCACTGATGCTTGGAGGCCTTTTCTTGCTGTGCAAATGCAGCAGAGACTTCGTCGTGTGGTCGTGTAAGGTCTGGTTCACGATGTGCTTCAGAGAGCGCACATCAAGGAGATGCTGTTGTGGGGTGAGCATTGGATAGGGAAATCAAGTCATTTCGTCATAATTACACCGTGGACACTGTATGATCTTTAACATCCATAAGCCAACGTTGGCAGACGGGACAGCCAGTTTGACGTCCATCCGAGGGACGGCACCACACATTGATGCCTCGCCTCGCATGCGAGACACCAGGACGACAGTTTGTAGCTGGGCCAAGATTCAAACCCAGGCTCGACGGCTCAGAGGCGAGTATACGTATCTCTAGGCCGTCATGCCAGCCACAGAAAGAGATCCTTAAGTTTGTTAAATCCGATATTGCATCGCATCATTCAAGAAAAGGCAGTTGCTATTCTTCTCCTAATAGGAACGCGAGTGAAAGATGTCAACCGGTGGTTTTCTAGTGGAGCAGCAGAGTATTATTACAATTTATGAGGTTGTGGAATCTTTCTTCTTTACGGAAAGGCAGTCCGCACTGCATTCACCAAAGCAATACAAAATAATCGTGCCATCTCACTATTTCATGAGGCCACGTCACAACGAACATTCATCTGGAGGCAGGCAAATAGATAAAAAGAAGGATCGTCACACCTCCTGCTTCACACACCTTTGGCAGATTAATTCGCAGCTTGGCCTGGCCTCGGTTTCGCCTGGAAATGAAAATGAGACAACATCACATGATCTTCAGTGCAACGTATGGAAAGTATCATACATGGCAAGTTGGAGGTGATGAAAAACGGGTTGGAAGGAATCGAAAGCAGGTTTTTTAAAAAAAAATTATTTATTTATTTTTACGAAACATGGTTAAAAACGTCATTCGAGAGGTTGTCAGTGACACAAAATACACCAGAATACCGAGATAGTCCTTGATTGACGAGGTGGTCTTGCAGCAGTTCAGAACTCATCTCAAATGTTTACTTACCGTCGCAGTCTAAGTATGGACTCATGTCAACGATCGTGGATCACCAAACGAGCCGACATCAATCAAACTGATATGGCCAGGACCTGACTTGATGAGTCACGTCATGTGAATGTGCTCAGCGCTGTATTCATCACAGGCTTTCTTGGCCTTTCCGACGAGATCTCTCGGAGGATCAAACTTATGAACCGGGGTTTTACAGAAGGCGTTGGTTTTACACGCAATGACGGCAGGTGACCTCATTTGACAAGTACCCTCGGAAATTGTTCTTGTTGTTCGTGTGCGAAGATTCTTTCCTCTTTGACATTACTGTGAGGCAGGACAAGTATGTGCTCAACTACTGTAAACTGAAGGCCAAATCATGGCTCCCCATCTGCCCTTCTCATCAATGATACAAGCCTACTGCTGGCTCAGTACGGTTAAGGCGGTTGCCTTAAGATCTTAGGGTCTTGAGTTCGAGCCCCTGCCGTGTCATTGAAATAACACCAGCTGGGTTGACAGCGTGTCATCCTTCTGAGGTTGGCAAAATGAGTGCCAGCTTACTGGTAACAGGGGCACTGCATCAGCAGCACAACCGAGCTTCCAGGAAAATGCTGCAACCAGCAAGCACAAGCTGCATAAGAAACAACATAAACGATATCTCATGTCACCAATTACCCTTCCAAATTCAAACGGAAATAAACATCAATGAAATGGGATACTGCCTTCCAGACGGTGAAATAGGATTGAATACTGCACTCGACTCAAACCTGCAGCTCTGTCGGTCTTTGTTACAAGATGGCACATCATGTCATCCTATTTAATTATTTTTTTAATTACATTTTGAACTTTTTAATCAGTGGACACCTTGTTTGAATGAAAAACAATCCAAATAGTTTCAAATCCTGCCATAAGCACTGATAAATATCACCAAGAAGTGAAAGAGAGCAGCACAGATCGATTGATTTGTGGTGACGGTAAAATGGTCGATGTGATGGCAAGTGAAGTGAAACTGTGTGCGGAATCCTGGAGGACATCAACGTGGCCTTCGGTGAGGGGAAAGCTCATGACGTCACAAAGCCACGAGACAGAACACTAGAATGATACCTTGCATATTGACGACATGTCGCCGCAAGTCTATCAGTATGTGCGTTAATCCTTGCGATTGCAGTGGAATGGAAGGGAAACATTGCATTTTTAACACTGATCGTACTTTCCATCCAATATGGGTTATGACCGCATTAAAACGGGTCAGCGGGATTTCACAAACAAAACGGGTCAAGCCCGTAAAATCCGGGTAGCTTTCCATGTATGAAGTATTTATCAACCCGCATGTGCAATCCTGCTTCCACAAATATATTCACCATTGCCAATTCAGTTAAATCTAATTTAGGCCAAAGTCATAAGTTATATTTTCCATCTATTAACTCTGAGTACACACACACACACACACACACACACACACACACACACACACACACACACACACACACACACACACACACACACACACACACACACACACACACACACACACACACACAATTGTGTGCAGTCTTTTTGGCTGCTAGTTGCATTATTGGTGAGGGACGTGGCTATGCTGCTGATGCAGTACACTAATAGGGGCTGATGCAGCCCCTATTACCAGTACACTGGTTCTCATTTCGCCGACCCTGGAAGGATGACAGGCTAAATCAATCCCACCTGGTGTTAACTCAGTGGCCGGCAGGGCTCAAACTCAGGAGCCCAGGATCCCAAGCACTCTGAGCATTTTAAAATCATAACAAGAAAATTACCCCTGTGCGGGAGTGACGGTCATCTCTGCGAGAAAATATATAGCCTCCTGAAGGTAGGGCAGTTTTTGCAAACTTTTAAGTCACGTGACGCGAAAACGAAAGCGAATATCCAAAATCCGGCCCGATCAAAATTTAGATATTGTCCCATAGATTCATTTGCCACAATCAAATTCAAGATCGCTTGAGAAATGGCGGAGGAGATATAATTTGAAAATCGTCATTTTCGCAACGAACGGACGGACGGACATCTACACCCATATTATTAGATCATGCTCGAAGAGATGACCTAAAAAGGAGCAATCAGAAAGTGCAGACCCTCACCAGGACTTGTTTTGTGTGGTGTATTTTGTATGGTGTTTGTGTACTGGTGTGTTACATATTTAATAAGAGACATAATTAGAACTGCCACTTTATAACTGCTCGCAGTGATGACCGGGTACCAAGATGTCCCATTTTGATTTAACCCCGTTTTGATCGGACACCTGACCCTGACCCATGATGTTTATTGTTATTCAACTGAATTGAGAATGGGATCAAAATAAATTCAATTCAAATCAAATGGAAGACCAACTAGGTACAGTCCTGCATTGGAGTAATCAGAAGGAACCCGAACAAGCAAAAAAGCAAAGATGAAGTCATCAGGAGGGACCTGGATAGGATTCGTGGGTTTCAGCTGCTACTCCTCTACCCTCAAATCCATCCAGGCACAGCGAAGTGAGTATTATTCAAAAAAAAAAAAAAACCCAGATGAAAAAAAATCAAATCATTCTGGCTGCCAGGCCATGCGTCCAATAAAGTTGAAATTTAAAACATACTGTATATTCCATATGTGATTTTCGCTCAATCCACTATGGCTGCTAGCCCATGGGACATCAATTATTCGTGAAGATCCTAGTATCCCCAAGGTTTGGAGAACATTTGTGTGAAGTTTTGCCTCGATCTGTCCAGCTGTTCTTGAGAAGATTTTTTTATAGGTTTTCGGGTCAATCTAATATGGCTGCCAAACCATGTGACATATGACATCATATTTGTGAACCATTTGTTCCTCCTGGTTAGGCGGTCAAATGTGTAAAGTTTCACCTCAATATGTTCAGCCAATTCAGAGAAGAAGATTTTTGAAGGTTGAAAAAAAACAAAAAAACAATATGCCGAATCACATGACTGATGAACTCATCAATATTTTTTTTCTGTAGACCATTTTATCCCGAGATGACCCTCAAAAACTTTAATACTAATCAGATGTCGCGTTCTACATATGAAATTATGATGTCATAACGAAGGCACCTATGACGCCATCAAAATCACACTTATTCCTGGTGTTGGCTTAGCGGTTAGGGTGGTGGCTTGGGATCCTAGGGTCCTGAGTTCAAGCCCCGTTGGCCGCTGAATTAACAGCAGAGTTGACTCAGCCTGTCATCCTTCCGAGGTCGGTGAAATGAGTACCAGTGTAGCAGCCAAAAGGCTGCACACAAAGGGAAGGGGAACTGACGGATTTATTAAATCTGGTATTGGTGTGGCGCCGGGATGATGGACCGAATGGCCTCCTCCTGTGCAAAAAATTTCCTTGCAATTCCCCATGTGGAGTACTTCCCATGTGCCAAGTTTCAATTTTTTCCTTGGTGCGGTTTCAGAGATTGAGATCCAAAGTTTTCCCATTTTTCTAATTTGGCTGCCACACCACCTGCCATATGACGTCATAATTATAAATAAAACATTCTTCACGACTCGTCGCTCCTATGGTAAAAATTTCATCTCAATCCGATAAGTGGTTGTGGATAGAAACACTAAAGTTCTGTGTGGACAAATAGACAGACAGACAGACAAACAAACAAATGGACACAAATGCAATACCCTCTCGTTTGGTGAGGGTAATTAAAGTGCTGATCTCTAACACAAAAGAGTGCTGAGAAAACAAAGAGCTATCACTTCTCCTCTCAAATAATCCTCCAAACCTGAATGGAGCTTGCGGAACCTTGATTAAGCTTGCCAAACCAATAAAAACTCAATGAAGAGTTTAAAATAATTGTCAATTTTATTCTTTCAAACGAAAAAAAGAAGTGCATGTAATGCAAGTTAACTATCTTCATAATAAAGTGTTGTTGTTCGTCTTTTGGCTGCTCCCGTTAAGGGTCGCCACAGCGGATCATCCGTTATGATCCGCATACTGATTTGGCACAGGTTTTACGCGGGATGCCCTTCCTGACGCAACCCTGGTCACCTCTTATGACACAGGGATAAGGATTGGGTTTCGCCATGATTCTGGGCTGCCCTACACCCTCTCATAGCGCGGCCCAGCGTAGAGCTCCCGTCCTCAAGCGATCCTCCAACCCAAGCCTCCGAGTAGCCGGATTACAGGCGCACGCCACTAAGCCCGGTATGTATCTTCATAATAAAGTGAGAATAATAATTGAAATGATTTTTAAAAATTAATAATTTTCACATAAGACTCGTCGAATACGAAACTCCCTGCTGAATCAATCAGGACCTCGACCGGGGTACTCAGTGCATCCATTCACCCGTGCTTCGAACACGGCACTCCCGGAATTAATTTGCCTCCACTTGAAACACTTTTGTGTGCAATGGTTGTTACTTCACTTTTTTTTGACAGTTTTGCTTTGTGAAAATGAGTTCGAAAGATTGAATTTGATTTGAGTGTGAAGGCTTGGTTGCTCGAGAACAAAGCTACTACTTTCGCTTTGAGTAAAAAGCTGAGAAATCTAATCTGAGTGAGCTCATGATATTGGTGCAAGATGTAGAGTTGAAGAAAATTACAAGTGCAGTTTTGAGAACCTTTCATGAGGATGAATGGAGGGGGGGGGGGGCGAAAACAGTTCATCCGAGTAGCTACAAGGAAGCTCGATTACTTTTGTTTCACTGCTTGAGAAAGGACGACGGAGCAGTCTCTGATTTCAATGATTCGAGATAAAGTGTAAACCATTTAATAATAATCGGCCAAGTTGCTCTTCTGCTGAAAATGAAGTCGTTTCAATCAAGACCGGTTCATGGTGGCTTACTCGCTTTAAGATTCATCACAGCTTTCAGGTTGTGTTGGTGCAGGGAGAAAGTGCAGGCAATGAACATGGCTGCGGTCGAGCTGTTTGAGGTGGACTTTGTTCAGCTCGTCGTGTAGACTCACAGTGTCAAGTTGACTGGACTGTCTTGGGGGAAAATATGCCAAACAAGATTTTTGTGCTGTGGCAAGAGGCGGCTGCACCAGAACTGCAAGCATCAAAACAGAGGCTATCGATGCTCTTTTGTAAATCCCCATCCCCATCTCCATCTCCATCTCCATCTCCATCTCCATCTCCATCTTTCTTGCAGGTAAGTATATCTTGTTCATCCCAGTGCATTACTACGCAAGGTTTGTGCATCTGCAAAGCTTGTAAAATAAGGTTTGTGCACTCATAACAGGTGGGAAGGTGGGAAGGGAGGACATGGGGAGATTCAAAGGCTTGAGTATTGGGAGGGGATTGATGCCTTAGGGTTGGGAGAGGAAGGGGAAGGGAAAGGACTCGGGATTGGAGGGTGGGGGGGGGGAAAGGGGTGGAGCAAAGATGGGACAGAGTTGGGAGGGAGAGGCCAACACTTTTTGCTGAAGAGTTGTCATAATTGCATGTGGGAGTTTACTCACAGTAAAATGTAAGTGTGTCACTGTTGGGAGGGGAGGGAAGATGCAATCACCCTACAGATAACGTGCTAGTTCCCATTAAAACGAATGCCGTTGTTCTGCTGACTTCATCACAAGGAGTCTACAATAGAGGGAAGGTGGTGGTGATGGGAGTGAATAGTGTGTTATTAGAACAGGATATATTAAATATCAGGGAAAGTTGAGAGAGTGATCTCTAAATTAATAGAACAGGATACCAAATATAAATAATTTCAATCTGAAATCTTTATGGTCATGTAAAGTATGTTTCATGACCCTTTGATTATTTTTCCACAAGGTTCTTATATTGTCGTAAAGAACCGTGGCTGTTGTGGAGTAAAATCAGACTTGTCGACTTGAAAATAGCTTTCTGTTCCGAAGGATTACACCAGAAACTTTTGAGCCAAAATATTTGTTTCTATTTTTTTAAAAAACCAAATGAAACCTCTCTACCTACTGTAACATTTGTAGAGGTCAAAACAAGGTTACTGATATCCACAGTGCTTGAGGGAGTTACGTCACAGCCTGTGTTTTGTCTGTTGTGTGTGTGTGTGTGTGTGTGTGTGTGTGTGTGTGTGTGTGTGTGTGTGTGTGTGTGTGTGTGTGTGTGTGTGTGTGTGTGTGTGTGTCCACCATTTGACGAGGTTCTGGGCTGAAAGGATCAAAACCTCGAGGGACGAACAGTGCCCAGCTGATGACCCATGTGGTCAGGAAAGTGTAAAGTTTGTGTTTTTTGTGTTTGTATCAGTGTGTGTGTGTGTAATTTATGTAACAGCCAAGCTATGAGACACAGACCTTGTAAAAGTAATAAAATAGATGTGTGTCGGCATGTGTCTGGAGGATGGGATGGGGTGAGGGAGTAATACTTGTGCTGACTGTATCAAGTTTGAACCGACCTATTCTTGGGCACCTTGCTCGAACGGTGAAATGAAGATGGCTGATTTTGTGTTTGCATGTCTACTTCCAAGTCCCTCGTTCCTCGTATCGTGGGTGAAACACCACAGTTGGGGGGGGGGGGACCAGAATGGCAGACAATCGAGTCAGCATTCACGGTAAAGTCCCCTCATTTCGTGATGACGATTTTGAACTTTTCTCTGAACAATTGAAGTTCTATTTAATCGCAAAAGGTGTGTCAACAAAAATCACAAAGAAGGCCATTCTTCTTTCTTTGTTGTCGGTGGACAACTTTTATCTTTTGCGTAATTCCCAACAAGCTGAAAGACGATGTCTTCATTGCTCCAATCTATCCAGAGGATTAAGGATCATACGAAGCCCGAAAAATTGCTGCAGCGAGTGAGGTATGAATTTGATCATCTCACAAGGAACTCTAGAGAACATGTAGCTGATTTTTGTGGCAAGACTGAAAGATTTTTCCTTGATCGGCTGGCAAATTCATGTCAGCCAGGCTCAAGGATAGATTGATTGCTAGTCTACAAGATCAGTGGATTTTTTTTTTTTTGCGCTAATTAACATCAAGTGTGAGCACGTTCCACTTCTCAAGGCAGTTGAAACCATATCGGCTTTTGAACAATCCCTCAAAAGATGTAATATAAGGATCATCATCGGTCAGAACACAGAAATCAGCAAGGTGCCCAGTTCACCCCAGACTCCGAAAACAGCCTTCAGTCGGAAACAACACACGAAGGAATACCACGGGCCACACTCGCAGCACTTACAGTTGGGTAAGAAGGCTCAATCTCAAGCCAAACTGTGAGGGGTGCGGACAGGTCGACACACCTGTCATGATTGTCCCGATAAAGATAATGTGCATTTGAAGTGTCTGAAGGGAGGCCATCTGTAACTCGTCTGTCAATGAGCAACATCACCCAGCGTACGTGTAATGGACAATGACCCAGGTCAAGATGTTCAACAAATGTTGGGTTTTTTATGCTGTTGGAACTCCAAAAAGCTCAACCAATAAGAGTAGTTGTGCAGGTTAACAAGACTCATAATCACGTTCCAAGTCGACACTGGTGTGGCATTCTCCATCATTAGCGAACAGACCTCTCACAAGCGGAACGGTCTGAAACTCGCCATTTCAGATCTCACACTGTGTACCTACACCAGCGAGAACATACAGCTGATTCGAGTCATTAATGTCTCGGTGAGTTATTAGGGCAAACATGCCAGTCTTAAGTTATATGTCATTTGAGGAAAGGGACCGTCTCTTCTCGTTCGAGACTGGCTGAATCACGTATTGCTGGACTGGTCAGCCATTCACCTTGAGCAAATCACATCACCTCAGTTGGAGCAAATCTGTCAGAAGCATCAATGCCTATTTTCTAATGAGCTTGGTAAGTTCAAGGATATACAAGGCAATCTCATCATGAAGGAGGGTGTGGCTCCTCATTTATGTAAACTCAGGCCAGTTCCATATGCCCTTCATGACGAGATGAAAGCAGAGTTAGATAAGCATGAGGCTTGTGGAGTGATTGATCGAGTGTCATATACTCTGACTCTGTTGCTCTAATTGTCAGGGTGCCGGAGCAGAATGGTGATGTTCGATTATGCAGGGACTTAACGGCTGTGGTCAACCAAGATCTTCATTTGAAGCAGTATCCTCTTGCATCGATCGATGAGACACTCGCAGCTCGCAGGGAATAAATGTTTCGAGGAGCTCGACCTGCAGGATGCATCCTTTCACCTGGAAATGGACCCGAGCAGTCATGACCTATTTTGTATAGAGTCATAGAGTCAAGCCTCGTGGAAGAACTAGCACACTGAACGGATCAGGACATAACAGACAAAAAAGAGGTTGAGACCTATTAATGATCAACGAGTGTCAGTAACTCCATCGATACACCAGACTCTGTTTTGAGATTGGTTCAGCTCTGGCTTTGTGGCAGAACCCTTTGGATCAGGTTTGTGTGGAGCTTCCTAAACAATCCTACCTGGATGCTGTACTCATTGCAGGTAGAACAGTTGAAGAACCTTGAGAACATTGTGAAAGTGGCCACCAAGTTGGAAGCTTGTGGTTTCCACTTCAATTAGGGACAAGTGTGTTTTCTTCAAACAACGTTTGGAGTACCCCATTCATATAGTTATGCAAGATGAGCTGTCAAAAGGACCATGGAAGATAGATGCACTTTGCCACATGCCACTGCCAAGGAACAAAATCCAGCTTCGCTCATTCATCGAGTATGGCGCAGTATTTCCGTACCAAATGTGTGAGCAATCGGAGCTCTTGAGTTGGCCCCATCAACTCGTTTATTCAGAAAGGAAGAACGCTGCGCATGGAGATATAACAGGCAGCTTTCAATCGTATCAAACTTTGACTCACAGAGAACAAAGTTCTCGTTCACTACCAAACTAACCGTATGTTCATCTTAGTGTGCAATAGCTCTGCCTACATATGGCATTCGAGCAATCTTATCACACAAAATGGATGACAGCTCTGAATGCCCTGTTTCACATCTCTCTCACCCTGTCAACTGTTTATGCCCAAATCGAGCTGGAAGCTCTCTGCCTTGTCTGTGGAGTGCAAAAGTTTCATCCGTACCTATTGGGTCACCATTTCACCCTGCAAACAGATCATAAACCAGTCCAGTTCATCATGGAACCAATACGAGGCATCCCAGTCATTGCAGAGGCACGGATACAATGATGAGGTTTGTTCCTCGCTGTCTACAGTTATGATATTCAGCTCTGAGACACAGAGAAACATGCTAACTGTGACAGTCTCTTACTTGCCTTGTAAGGGTGATCCCTCTAAATCCGTTCAGGTGGATGTGTTTACAATAGGCCAGCAACATTCAAGGTCTGTCACAGCCAAGGCTGTGGTTGTTGAAACAAGTCCTCGATGATGAGCTCGCCTATGTAGTACAAGGAATCTCAACTGGTCACTGGAATGACCTTTCACAACTTGTACATCAACAGTAACTGTCTAAGTCATCACAGCTGTCTACGGCTGTTTAGCTCAAATGTGTGTTATCTGGGGTACGAGGACAGTTATTCCTCTGAAGTTCAGACAACATTGTCTTGATGAGCCGTACACCAGTCATCTTGGGATTTTCAAAAACGAAAGGTCTCACCTAAAGTCTCTTGTGGTGGCCTGGTTTTGACCACAAACATTGCATGTCCTATTCGGCATCGCTCTGCAAGCCAGTCAGATGTTGAAAATTCATGTTGCGTATCATTCTTATGGTCTGCTCCAGACTCGCCATGGTAAATAATTAATGTCGACTTTGCTGGCCCATTTAGGAATAAAATGTTCTTTGTTATGGTGGACACATTCTCCAAGTGGCCTGGGGTCATCATCATAGATTACAACTGCAGCAAACAGTTGAGAAACTGGTCAATCTTTGTCCACAAAGGTGTTCCTGAAGTTTTGTTTTCAGAAAATTATCCTCAAATTGTTTATGGCATCTTCAATAACTTCACGGTTCAAAATGGTATCAAGCATCTCAAATCAGTGACGTACCACACAGCAACACACGGTCAGGCTGAGTTGCTAAAACATTATTTGGGGAGAGGAAAAAGGTCATCTTTGCAACCAAGGGCTGATGTGTTTTTGCTCCATTGTAGGAGTGGTCTTCACCACCCAAATGGTGAGACACCCACTATGTGCTTGGTTGAGCGTTTGTTGAGATCTCGACTAAATTTGTTTAGATCTAGTGCGTCTGTGTCTGTCATGTCCAAAACTTGGTTGTACCTTCAACATACATTTTCCTGCGATTGTGCGTGATTACTTAAACAATTGCAAGTGGGTACCGGGTACCAGCAGTTGCATCCTGCAGGTCGACCTTGCAAAAGCAATCCATCCATGCATGGTCTCTGTGTTACGTGAACTGTGCTCTCACCTCGTATGGACTTAAAGTGGTTTGAGTGGTAGACTTGAAGCACGGGGCTATTTTCGGGACAGCTCATCAGCAACTACTGAGATGCCAGCAACCATGGCGATACTGAGAGCAACTATCTGTTTGAGAATACCACCAATTACTGAGAAAAATTTCCAAAGTCAGGAATATGGGATGAATCAACTACTGGGAAGCACCTGGAAGTTGGCTTCAAATAGTGCAATTTCCTTTGAAAATGCTCACAAGGTCATTCATTCAAATTTGCTGATGTCAGAAATTTCCAAGTGTCCCAAGAAACTTGGTTTAAAAAAAAAAAAAGAGAATAAAAAGTTCCACCAGTGGGTGGAGTGCAGTTAAACCCCAAACTATCTCCAAAGAAAAGCAAGATGGCTTTCATGCCCGGATAGTCATACGGAATGTGGCTTCATCACTGGGACCTGGAAACCAATCAGGCTTTGAAGCAGTCCAGCAGAAGGCCTCTCCTCTGCCAAAAATAAATAATTAATTAAATGCCCAACATCATCGTGCCTTTAATTCTGGGACAAAATGCATCATTCAAATGGACTATATGTTATTCAGGACGACAATAACTGTGCCACAATCACAAGTTGAAAGGAGAGGTTGAGGTGTACTGTGGGAGTTGGAACAATTATATTTTGAAGGCAATTATTTGTGAAATGATAAATAGTGCATTGATAAACAGAAACAGAATACAGTTTCTGAACATTCATTTCAGTTTCATTCACTACTAACTAGTCCATAGTACGAGCTTGATGATTGGCTTTCATCTTAATTACAAAGTGCGGTGATATTGGTGATATTCTATTTATTTGAAATTTATTTGTGATACAAGAAGGTCAAGTGGTCTAAATGGTCAAGGGTCTAAGCTGTCTAATCATTCTGGAGGGTGTAAGGGGCCTAAATGGTATTAAGGTCTCAGGGGTCTAAAGGGTCTTTTGTGTCTTTGGGGACTTTTTGGTCCTCAGGGTCTTTTGGGGTCCTCAGACTCTTTTTGGGTCTTCAAGTCTTTTGGAACCTCAAGGTGCTGAATGAGGAGTTGGAGCTGCCGGGATTACGGGTTTCCTGGGTCAAAACTAAGATCCAGGCTTTCAATGACATCTTGGATGCTGCTATCCTGTCGGTACCCGTTTGTGGTGAGGATGTTGAGATCACGGAGAGATTTACTTACCTTGGCAGTCATATTCATGTCTCTGCTGGCTGTGAGCCAGAGGTCAACAGACATCTGGGTCATGCGTGGGTCGTCATGGATTCACTGGATCATGGGGTGTGGCACTGTCGGTACCTGTGCAGGACGACGAAAGCCCAAGTCTTCAGGTCCTTGGTGCCTTCAATCTTGCTCTACAGATACGAGACTTGGACTCTGACCAGGGATCTGAGATGGAGACTTAATGACTTTGGTACCAGGTCTCTTCGAAGAGTCCTTGGCTTTCACTGGTCGGACTTTGTGTCCAACGAGTGGTTGCTGAGAGAGACTTAAATGAGATTTGTTATCTGCATAGTCCGTGAGCATCAGCTGCGGCTGTATGGACATGTGGCTCATTTTCCTGACGCTGATCCTGCTCACCAAATTCTCTCAGCGAGGGAGTCTCGTGAGTGGAGGCCAATGGGCCGACCACGTGCCTCGTGGTTGCAGCAGGTTGACCAGCATCTCAAGGAGATGGGGATGGGCCAGGCATCTGCCTGGGGGATGGCCAGACGGAGGCCCCTGGAGTACCGGGGGAAAGTGGACGCAGCGACGCGCTGCTCGGCACATGCTCTCACACCTGACCTGACCTGACCTGGTCTTTTGGGTCTTTCGGGTCTTCTCGTTCAAGGAAGACATGATTAATAGGCATATAGTCTTCACGGACTGATGAACGGCTTCACTGCCTCACTCATGGCTTCACCACCCCGCTGACTGTGCTTTTCCATTTATATATTTCAACCAATGCAATCAATTGGTGACACCTTATATTTTGAACAACATTTATCCGACTTTCCAAAGCTAGATTTCCCAAAAATGTAACTCCATTCCACATAAATACATAAATACCGTGAAAGAATCTTACAGTAACAAGGTTGTGGTTCGATCTCGTTGACGACTCGATGAAGGGAATAAGAAGACGTCTTCCTCGGAATTTTGCTTTAAAAATGGATCAGTTGGTGACTGTTCCTCACTGCTCAAACACCTTTGAAGCTCTCCACTTGTGCTGGAAAGATAAAATTGGCATGATAAACAATCTGGCTCAGACACCACCGACGATATCAATTGCCTTGGGGTAGGTTCAGAAGGAGGTTATGACTACACACAAAGACTTATTACGAATTTGCCAGCACACAGTTACAGGAGGTACAACTGGTGAAGAACAGGTTTGGCATTACATGGTATGTATGCCCTCACCTGCAGGATGTCCCCGAGTCGATGGAGGAGTCAGTGGATATTGCCCTTTGAAAATTCTTCTGGTCCACTGGGGGAGATGCAAGAATCACATCAATAAACTAGAGGGGGAGCACTTGGGAAAATGCAAAACCTCCGCTGCCAATACTGCTGGGTCACTCAAGTGAACCTTACATCTTATTCATTAAATATGATGTCAACAGTGCTGACAGTTATAGTTCTTTTCTCCAACATTTTTTTTTGGGGGGGAGGGGTTGGAAATCACTTAAAACATGTAAAAATGCAAAAAAAAAATCGAAATTTTGTTGAAAAAAAAGTTGCAAAATTTTTTTTTTTCTCTAACAATTTTTTTTTGGGGGGGGGTTGGAAATCACTTAAAACATGTAGAAATGCAAAAAAAATTTCTCTAACAATTTTTTGGGGGGTAACAATTTTTTTTGGGGGGGTTGGAAATCACTTAAAACATGTAAAATGCAAAAAAAAAAAATTCTCTATTTTTTTTGGGAGGGGGATAAAAAAATTTTGGGGGGTTGGAAATCACTTAAAACATGTAGAAATGCAAAAAAAAAATTTTCTCTAACAATTTTTTTGGGGGGGGGGTAACAATTATTTTTTGGGGGGTGGAAATCACTTAAAACATGTAAAATGCAAAAAAAAAAATTTCTCTATTTTTTGGGGGGGAGGGGGGTAAAAAAAAAATTGGGGGGTTGGAAATCACTTAAAACATGTATAAATGCAAAAAAA